>NC_138914.1:17950183-18118845 GCF_965231255.1 Vanellus vanellus | reverse complement strand
CGTGCAGAAGCACCTCCGCAATTGGGGACGTGCAAGAGCACCCCCTGTGACAGGGAGGCACAGGAGGACCTCGGCATGTGACAAGCAGACCACCCCGTGAACAGGATGTGCAGCAGCATCCTTGTGCCACAGGGCTGCCCGGATTCCTGCTGCAGCCTCCTGAAGGGCTCTGCCCGAGCGTGGAGCTGGAGCACGGTGGCACTGCCCCATGGCACCACTGCCCCCAACCCCATCAGGGACCTCCCTGGAGACCTTCTTCTCCTCCTCCATATTTCTTCTGCTTCACTCCTGGTGTCCTGTGCCCATTTCCCCCTGCAGTGGCCCTGCCCCAGGGGAATTTGAGGCTGCAGTAGTTTTATTATCCAGGTTGATTCCCAGTGCCTGGGGGATGCTGGAGCCTGCCGTGCCGTGGAACCCATCATACGCCCTGCACGCAGCCGGGCTGGCACCACTGGGTACCGGCGTGGAGGAGCAGGAGCATCACTGGAGCTCATCTCCCCTGCTACGCACCAGCGAGCCTGGAAACCCTCTGTAGGGCAAACTGGGACCCCCAGGGCTGGAGGAGGTGCGGGCGATGCTGGCCAGCCCTTTTGTAGCAGAGATGCTTCTGGTGAGGAGGAAAAAAAAAAAAGAGAAATCAGTGTTTGTTTCTTTTGGAGAAGATTTGCTCTGTGCACACTCCTTGTATTTAGTTATTATTAAAGGGTTGTTTTGCTGTCAGCGAAAGCCTGCAATTACAGACTCTCTCTTTTTTTCTGGCTGTCACTACTATTCCCCATGAATGCATTGCCCACAATTTTAGCATTTCTGCATTTCAATGTGAAAAAAAAAATAAAATAAAATTTGAGATTTGGGCCGACACTTTTCATGTGCGCACAGCTGGTTTCAAACTCCTCTGATTGTTCCCCCCCCCCCCCCTCCCCAAACCATCATTTTTGGAGCCCAGACCGGAGCAGGATGTAGCTGTGCACTAGCAGGGGCTCATTGCTATTCCTCTCTTCGCTTGCTTCACCCATATCCCTACAGGCAAAAAGCTCGCAGGAATCCCACCGATGCCAATGCCACGGCTGGGAAGCCAACGCCACCTCGCGCCCTGCTCCCATGAGTGCTGCCGGGAAGAAAAAAATCTACTGTTTTCATGGAGGACCCTTGGGATAAATTTCCCTCGGTCAAATAAGTAACAGCTGATGGCTGAAGACATCAGCTTCATGCCCTGCATCTGTCTGCGGCAGCCCCGCATCGTGCCGCTCACACCCTACATCGCTCCCTGGCCCCATGCGGCGTGGGATGGCCCCAGCCGGAGCCAGCATCCCCGTGGGATCCAGGGATGCAGCAGATGGGACAGACTTGGCTCTGCCGGACCCCGAATCCCCGACGTGCCTGGAGGAATTCCCCCAAAGTTCATGGGGATGCCGGTTCCTCTCTCCGAAAGGCTCCTCCCGGGCTGTATCACCGCTAATCTAATGTGGCTAATTTTAAACGAAGCTGCCCTCCCTTGACATGCATCTCCCCGTGGCATTGAAATTAAATGTAGGCTGTAATTTGGCATTTGAGAAGCGAAAGGGATGGTGGCCCTAAGGGAAAAGATAACAGCTTGGCTGTTTGTGTTAAATAGCTGTCTGCGAGCTTCAAACTGCAGCCGGAGATTCGGCTCGCCGGCGGGCAGGCTGCCAGCCGCTGGCCTGCTTTTTGGCTACGGCTCCTTTGCAGCAGGAAGCTCGATGGGGGGGTTGGAATCTCAGCCCTGACCCCCCCCACACACACCGCATCTCACAGGGCATCTTCTTTTCCCCCTTCCTCTCCACAGCGGCTTCTGCTAAAATTGTCTCGCAGGCTCCTGGCTCCGGCAAGGGCAGGCGCCCAGCGGGCATGGCCATGGGGCAAGCACCAGGGATGGTTGGCACAGCCCTGGGGAAGGAGGAGCGTGCTCCTCTGGGGCACCCAGAAACCTGCCATGGGGACAGGGACATCCCCGTTGCATGTCACACGTCGCCTGTTGTACATTGTGTGGTGAGGGCAGCCCATCAGGGACATCCCCGCTGCACCTTGCGCGTTTCACATTACACTTTGTACCTTGTGTGGTGGTGGCAGCCCATCAGGGACATCCCTGTTGCATGTTGCATAGTGGTGGCAGCCCATCGGGGTCATCCTGTTGCACCTTGCATGGTGGTGGCAGCCCATCAGGAACATCCCTGTTGCACCTTGCATGGTGGTGGCAGCCCAGCGGGGACGTCCCCTCTGTGTCTTGCACCTTGCACCTTACACCTTGCATGGTGGGAGCAGCCCAGCAGGGATGTTCCCGTTGCCCATCACACGTCGTACGGTGGGTGCCGCACAGCTGGGGAGGAGGGACACACAGGGTGGGAATACCAGGCAAAGGTAAAGGCTGATGTTGCACCGAGGAGGGAGGAGATGCCACCAAGCCAAGTGAGCTTGGACCCTCCTTGCAATCGGAGGCGCAAGCTTGGCCGCCGCCAAATGCCACACCGTCATGGATGTGCAGCCGGCGACGCTGGGATTTGGTCTTGGCATGGCACAGAGGTCTCCAAGAGTGGCTCCAGCCCCCGGCACTCCTTGCGGAGGAAAGCTCCCTGGCACCCCGAGGACTTTGCTTTAAATAAAACTTTGTTTTGCTCAAATCAAATATTTCTCTTGGCCTGAAACAAAAATTAATTCTAATTTCAAGCTTGCCTTTTTTTTTTTTTTATTTTAATGGATGTTGTTAATAAAAGGGAGACTTTGAGATAGTCATTTCCAGCAGCAGAACATGCCTGTTTGGGGGGCAGTTTGTTTTAAACTGGAGAAATTCGCCAAGCCGGTGGGAATTTGCCTCTTTGCAGAAGGTTCCCCTCTGGCTGGGGGGTGTCTGCCTGGGATGGGGACCCCCCAGCCCCAAAACGGCTTTGCGGGAGACATGGCGGCAGGCAGGGGCTGGCAGTGGATGGGGACAAGGCAGATGTCCCCATAGCCAGAGCCGGCTACAGCCCGGGGACAAGGCTCCGCAATGGGGCGGGTGACCTGTCGCATCCCGCAGCCCCTCGGCTCCCACGGGACGCCCAGCCCACCCACCTCCCACCACCCACCTCTATCCCTCTGCCCTCCTCTTCCTCGCCCGCACCCGGTGGTTGCCATTTCCCAGGAGCCGCTCGTCCCTCCCAGCCCTTTGTACCGCTCGCCTCCATCCTCCCCTTTGTTTAGCATTTTAATTATTTTAATTGCCTTGTTTGCCAGCTTATCGCGGCGCTCAAACCCATCTGCGTGCGCGCAGGCAGACACACAGACTTTTATCTCCAGCCCGCCGTCAGCCCGATTAGCATTTTTTGCTCCGGCGTTTGGTGGAGGAAAGGAGAAATTAGCATTTCTGCCTCGGCCGGTGGGGCAGGCATCGCCACCGTCCCTCGCCTCACAGGGTCACTTCATTCTTCCCAGATGAATGGGACTAATTTATCTCCCCCCCTCCCCGCCCTTGTATCCGTTTCAAACGAGAGATTAAAAAAAATAACAAATATAAAGCCCAAGGTGGGGGGTGATGCCTGCGCCCCGCTGTGGGGGTTGCCCTCCCCAGGGAAGGAGGCAGTGCCTCGGTGGGACGGGTGCCATCCCCGGGGAGCACCGCTGCGTCTCCGGGAGCAAGACGTCTTTGGAAAAAAAGCTTCTTTCTGTTGAATTAATCACCAAAATGCTGCTTGGTGGGGGAGGAGGGGGTCAAAGGCTGGGACGCTGGACCTGACGGCGAGTGGGAGGGGGTGGGAACGCAGTTGGGGGTTTCAACCCCCAGTTAAAACATCCCCATTGCTACAGCAGCGGGTGCTTTTCGGGTGGGATGCCTGGCTGGAGCCCCCCGCTCTCCTTCGGGGACAAATGACAGATTTCACCGCTGGAAACGCTTTTCCAGCATCCTCTTAGCGCTACTTAAACGCCTCTCCCAAAGAGACCCGGCCACCAATAAATCTGTATCAGCTCACCTTCAAACGCACTTCAGTGCCCTATTTTCGCTCCACAACAACAAAATAACAGCCCCGGTTTTGGAAACAGCCGTCAGCCGCCCCCAACTGGGCTCCTCTGAGCGACCCGAGACCCCTTTTTCCTGCAGCAAAGCATCGGTGTAAGCGCGTGAACTGCCCCCACAGGACCTGCCTGAAGGCGTTGTGGGGACCAAGGCTGGATGAGCAGCGGTGCCTCGGGGGAGGACGGGGTGCCCCGGGGGGCTCATGCGTGCTCAGCTGTGCCATGGTGTGAGCAGGGTGGAAAATGTCCCCTGGAGTGGGGCTGGGGAGAGAGGAGGCCCATCTCGGACAGGACATCGATGGGGACAGGATACCTCATGGGGGGAGGACACCCCATGGGGACAGGGTGTTCCATGGGAACACAAAACCCTTTGGAGAGAGGACCCCCATCCAGGGAAGGGTGATGTTCGGGGACAGGATGTCCATTGGGGACAGGACAGCCCTTGGGGAGAGGATGCCCATGCAGGACAGGATGTCCCTTGGGGACAGGACCCCCATCCAGGACAGGATGTCCCCTGGGGACAGAAATCCGCTTGTGGCAAGGACACCCCTTGGGGACTGGATGCCCCTGAGGGACAGGCCAGCCCCTTTGCTGCCAGGGGGTGCTGGGCAGCCCCACCAGTGACCCCCAGAGCCTTCCCCGCTCCCGCCACCGGCTTCTAAACCCTCCTGTAAACACTCGACACATTTTTAACGTGTGAATAAAGGGCCTCACGCTCCTGGTTCGAGTCATCAGGGAGAACAGAGTGAATTAACCAAACTCGGGATGAGGAGAAACCTCCCAAAAGCCTGCACGCCTTCCCCACACCCAGCAAAATCCTTTAAGACCCAGGAAAGTCAATAAAGACCAATTTATTGGTCCTAAATGGGTTAAACAAATGAACTGGAGGCACAAAAGCACCCGTCAGCCCGGAGAGGCTCAAGGGAGGCGAGCAGGGGGTGCCTTGGGACGGGGTGCAGGGACCGCGGCCCCAGCAGCTGAGGACCTGCCGCAGCTCCCTGCCACAGCAGGAAAGCAACAGGCAAGCGCTGTGCTGAGGTTTGGGCAGTGAGAACGAAGAAGAAATGAGAAACAGAAACTTTATTAAAATAGCATTAGGATGTCACCCCGCCGAAGCGATGGGATGAGGAGCAATGAAAGGCGTAGGGACAAAACCCATGGGAAGGTAATATCTGACACGGCACCGTTCATTGAATCTGCTTGGGTGAGGAGGAGGAGGAGGGTGAGGAGGAAGAGCCGCCTGGCTGCCTCAGCGCAGTCTGGTGCCACTTGCTGGCGAGGACGGGCTTGGCTGGGCGGCGAGGGTGGTGGCAGGGCAGGTGAGAGAAGAGCACCAGCCCCAAGGCGTCCAGCTGTGCTGTGCCATGCCACGGGGGACAGCCACTCCATTCGCAAGCACGTCACGAGCTCGGCTGCTCCGCCGCTGCTGGAAAGCGCAGCGAATTTGATCTATAATTTACAGAGATGTCCGTCTGGGGAGCGGCTCGACAGGCCTGGGAGAGCAGCGCTGCCCTCATGGTTCTCGCTCGTCTTTTAATTTAAAAAAAAAATCTTTACATCGAGGGATGGTATCAATAAGAGCCGGTGACAGGTGCTGTCACCTCCATAACCCGCCACTGCCACCCCCTTGGCTTGCCGCAGCAGGTCCCCACACCCCGCTTTTAGCCTCCCCGGGGCACGGTTTGGAGGTGCTGGCTCCTGCATCTTTAACTCAGGCCATCAGGACGTGTTTTCTTAGGAAGCCCCCAGAGAGATGCCACATCTACCAGGGCCAGCAGGATGATGGTGGTTGCTGTGGAAACGGCAGGGCTGGATCCAGGGACCGCAGCATCCTCCCTGCACCCGGGACCAGCTCCTCTCACCCAGTTTACGGCTGGAGAGTGTAGAATGCGGGAGAGCGATTCTGGTGGCATTGGGCCATCCTTGTCCCCATCCTGCTCCAGTCCCATCTTTCCTGGGGACTGGTGGGGTCACCCTGTCCCACCCCACCTGTGTTGTGTGTGGGGGTTCTTCCTCGCACAGGACATCCCAATCAGGATGGGAGACAACACACTGGACCTTGGCTACCACCTCTCCTCCCAGCCACCTGGGGGGCTGGATCCAGCCATCCCACCAGGTACCACATGGCTCCTACAGGCCATCACACCCCCAGGAAAGCCTTCTGCACCTGCACCAAGACTTCACCCACCCGGTGCACCGCCAAAATGCCACCCAGACCTGGAGGAGGTGGGACATAATGCCAAGCCACACAGGGTCCCCCATCAGCATCACCAAACCCTGCCACTCGCCAGGCAAGTGCCCATTGGGTGCCCATCTCCCACCCATCCCAGGCTCATCCCCGCTCTGCTCACGGGCAGCTCAGCTCGTTAGGGATGCTGGGATGATGGAGTATCCTGCCGGAGCAGAGGAAGCCAGGCAAAACCTCTCCATCCATCAGGGCCCCCACTTTCTGCCAAGCACATTAGGGGATAATTAAGTAAAAATAGGCCTTCCGACCAGTGTAGCTCATTAAGGGCTAATTAAGTTAATTAGTGCCAGGTGTGGATTGCAGCGCTTGCGCGTGTGGCTGTTGTTTGCTGTAATTGCATTTTCTCAGCAGCTTCCTCCGCCGGGCTGGAGCGCAGCCAACGAGGAAGGTATTCAGTGCCCCGCTGTTGGTGCAACACGGAGAGGCTGACGGGCACCCAGAGATGGCACCGCACCACGGGCAATTAACCCTTCTCCCCCTGTGCCCCACCCCCTCCCCCGGGGTGGGTGTCCCACCCCCAAGCCACAGCTTGGCCACGGGGCAGCCCCTGCCCATCCCTCTTGGTGGTGTTCTCCTGCCCGCAAGCGAAGGACAAGAGTGTTTGCTGTAGCGGTCCCCAAAAGCAGCCAGGAAGGTAGGGGACACCTCCCCAGGGCCCAGCAGGGTCACCAGGACTGAGATGTCTGAAGGCATTTAAAGGCAAATACGGGCAGGGATGAGGCAGCAGAGGCAGACGAGCACGCTGGATATGTCCGTGCTGGCAAACGAAAGATGGATGGCAAAGAAAAGGGTGGAGGGAATGAGAAAAAGGTGAGAAGAAAGCATGAGAGGGTGAGGAGAGAGCTGCCAGGCTCCGGTCTCTGCTCTCCGCACCCGGGAGCAATTAGAGCTACTCCACCTGTGCCCCGCGGAGACACTGGAGGGATGAAGATGCGACAAAGACCAGGCTATTTTTTGCTGAGGTTACTGTCACTAATAAGTGGCGACTGTCCATTGCCACGTGTTCCTGCTCCTTCCACTGTCTGGGCATTTGGCATCCTCCTCCGAATGCAGCCCTGCCAGTAGCAGCCTCGCTCGGACCTGACCCGCACTCCCTCCGGAGAGGCGAAACTCGGAAACAATCCCATGAAAGATGTCTGGCAGCCGGAGAGGGGACAGAGAGGCTGTGCCGGCACCAGCGGCTGTCTCCCCATCCCTCTCCCCACGCCATGAATCAGCCTCTTCCGAGGAAGGAGGCATGCAGAGAGCCCCATCCATAACCCGGGATGGATGGGAGCGCAGGCGGTATCCCAGGGGGCTGCCCCGTGCCTGCACCCTCTGGCCCATGGAAAGTCAGCGCTGCCTGCGCCGCCACGGTGAGCGCGATGGGGAAAAGGGCGCTGGAGGGGAGGCAGGAGGAGAGCTGGGTCCTTGCATCCCTGCCGCGATCTCTCAGCGCCGAGATAATTGCCTGCTGGTGACAGCTGAGGTCAGGCATGACGGATACCTCAGGAAGAGCTCCCGGCTCCGAGACCTCCCTGCAGCAACCCAGTTCAATACTGGGGTTGAGAGGCAACTTTCCCGATCCTCCCCCAGCGCAGGCTCTCTCAGGGTGGATCAGGGGCCAGGCGGTGATACTTTGGGCATCCCTGCCTCCAAACTGCACGCAGCCCCATCGAACTGCCCAACCCCGGGGAGGGATGGGGAGTTGTAGGGTACCAAGCTCGAAGACCTGGAGCTCCCGTGGGATGCGGTGAGAGCACCCGGGCAGGACCAGTGCCCACCTGGGGGTCAGTTGGCACAGGTGGTCCTGCTCCTGCCCTTCATCCCTCCGTGACTAAAGGAGCCATTTCCACCTTCCCCTCCTTGCTCCCTGCCTCCCCATCCTGACACACCAGGGATGCGCGGAGCTCCGGGCAGCCCCACTTCATCTACCCTGGGGAAGGGGCTGGAGAGGGGGTGTCCTGCAGCCCCCTCGGATGGCCGGGAGGTTGGTGGGCTTGTCCTGGGGGTGGCAAGGGCTTCATCCCTCCTGTTGTGCTGGGCTTGCTGCAGCGGGGCTTTTCTCCCCCATCCCCCTGCTCCGGTGGTGGGAGTGGGGCAAAGCACAGAGAAGAGGACCAGACGCGGAGTGTGATGCCACCGACTCGGCACCCACGGCAGCAGGCGAGGAGGAGGCAAGGATGCAGGCAGGCAGCGTGTGCCGAGGCAGCTCGGCGGCACCCTGGCTGCCCTCTCCCCGGAGCCAGGCACGGAGGCTGACAGGATCATTACAGCCGCTATCTGGGCTCACCGGCTGGTCCCTCTCCCTTTTGCCTTTTGCATAATGGATAGGCTGTGAGTAATGGGAAATGGCAGCCCAGCCGCGCTTGCTGGCAGCCCCTTAATGAAGAATATGGAAATCTCATCAGTCCAATCAGGCCAGCAAATGAAACTGCTTTCCCCCGCCGATGTGAGCAGAAGGCTAACGACCCACACTCCCCAGCTCTATCCCTCTCCCAGGAAGCCCCCCCTTCCCCTTTCCATGTTGACAAGCGAGCTGTGAACTTCATTTTTTTCTGGCAAGCAGAGCCCCAGCTTGTCTTCCTTGCCCCACTTCCCCGGGCTTGGGCCAGCAGCTATTCTGGGCCTGAGCCTTCCTCTTGCTCCTGCAAGGACTTCGTTCCCCACCCGTGGCGGTGTCACCTGATGGGTAACACCATCTGCAGGCATCACCCATCTCTGGCTCCTGGTCTTCCTTTGTGTCCTGCTGTGCCTGAGCCTCCCAGCATCAACTTTGCCACAGCTGCAGGTGCCAGTCTGTGTCCTACAGTGGGAGCGTGGGACACGCGTGGTCCCCCAGCCTCAGCCACCTGACATCGCTGTGTCTGTGCAGGCACTGAGCTTTCTGTCTGTTGATCTCATGTCCAATGAGTCCCAGCACACGCAAGCTCCATGGACTTGTGCCTTCTCCTGCAGAGACACCTGCAAAGAGCTACAGCATGGAGGAACCACTGTTTCATCTCTCATCTCCCTTGTCCGTCACCCATAGCCTTGAGCCTGGTATAGAGAGGACAGATCCATCTCCACTTGCCTCCTGCCATGTCCACCATGTCCAGGCAAGACCTCCAGCTGTGACACCTGCACAGTGATGCCTCCAGTTTTGCCAGAATTGGAGCATCTTTCAAGAAACTATATGCCTCCGTCAAGCAGGGACCACTCTGCCAGGAGCTGGAACCAGCACTTCCCCTCCAAACACACCCCACTTTGGTGTTATCTGCAAACTTGATGATGTGCCTTTTGTCTCCTCCTCCCCCTAAGTGCTCTCTTGGTCCTGAGCAGCCTGGAAGCACCTCCAGTTCACATCCTGTGGCTTTTGCAGTTGCTCTGGGCTTCTGAGCTTTTGTCTCCATGGAGCTGTGAAATGCTGTCCATCAACTTGGCTACCACAGTGGTCTAGTAGTTTGGTTCGTGTATCTTAGTAGGATGTTTGGCTGAGAAAACCTGGCCTTGTCCATACTGGGACACAAGACATGGTCAGTGCTGGGATCTCAGTGCATCCTGGGATCTGTAGAAGGATGGTTGCCTTGAATAAGGACCTGAGGGATGCAGGATGACTCCCTGCACAGGCTGTTTGCCCAAAATCTTCACCAAGACTTCATAGCTGGACTACTGGTTCCAAAACAGAGCTGAAAATAGGTGCTTGCACAGCACCTCACAACAGCAGGTCCTGACGTCCATGGCAGCATCCTTCGGCTTCTGCTACGCTTCGGGCAGGGGAGAGCAGTGGCTGTATCTATCTGCTCCAGGGGCAAATGCAGGAGGGTGGCAGGGTTTATTGGGTTTGTGTGACAGGGTTTTGGTAGTCGGGGGGCTACAGGGGTGGCTTCTGTGGGAACCTGCTAGAAGCTTCCCCCATGTCTGATAGAGCCAATGCCAGCCGGCTCCGAGACAGGACCTGCCACTGGCCAAGGCTGAGCCCATCGGTGATGGTGACAGTGCTTCTGTGATAACATATTTAAGACAGTGAAAAAGTTACTGTGCAACAGCAACAGCCGGAGAGAGGAGTGAGAGTACGTGAGAGAAACAACTATGTAGACACCAAAGTCAGTGAAGAAGGAGGGGGAGGAGGTGGTCCAGGCACCGGAGCAGAGATTCCCCTGCAGCCTGTGGTGAAGGCCACAGCGGGGCAGGTTGTGCCCTCCCCTGTCCATGGAGGTCTGCAGCGGAGCAGATATCCGCCTACAGTCCATAGAGGACCCCATGCTGGAGTAGGTGGATGCCCAAAGGAGGCTGTGACCCCGTGGACAGCCCACGCTGGAGCAGGGTCCAGGCAGGACCTCTAGACCCGTGGAGAGAGGAGCCCATGCTGGAGCAGGCTTGCTGGCAGGACTTGTAACCCCATGGGGGACCCACGCTGGAGCAGTCTGTTCCTGAAGGACTGCAGCCTGTGGGAAGGACCCACGCTGGAGCAGTTTATGAAGAACTGCAGCCCTTGGGAAGGACTCACGTTGGAGAGGTTCGTGGAAGACTGTCTCCCATGGGAGGGACCTCATGGCAGAGCAGGGGAAGAGTGTGAGGAGTCCTCCTCCTGGGGAGGAAGGAGCAGCAGAGACAACGTGTGATGAACAGACCACAGCCCCCGTTCCCCATCCCCCTGCACTACTGGGGGTGGGGGGGAGGAGGGAGAGAAAATCAGGAGTGAAGTTGAGCCCGGGAAGAAGGGAGATGGGGGGGGGGGAGAAGGTGTTTTAAGATTTAGTTTTTATTTCTCCTTAAACTCCTCTGATTTCATTGGTAATAAATTAAATTAATTTTCCCCAAGCCGAGCCTGTTTTGCCCATGATGGTAATCGCTGAGTGATGTCTCCCTGACCCTACCTTGACCCACGAGCCTTTTGTTATATTTTCCCTCCCCTGCCCAGCTGCGGGAGGGGAGCGATGGAGCGGCTTTGGTGGGCACCTGGCCTCCAGCCAGGGTCAACCCCACCACCCAGGGAAGTGGTCGCTTGCTGGTTTGGGGGAATGTTTAATTGCTGGCTTTCACAGCCAGCGTGGAGCTCCTAAATGGATGGTGTGCTTCAGCTGTGAATTTGCCCAGAAGCACCGAGGTGGGTATACATTCTAATAAAATCCCAAGCTATGTATACACCCAGGGCGTCCATCCACACATAAATATACCCGTAGCGTACAGTCTTTGTGCAGCAGAGGATGCTAGCTCAAGGCTGGAGGAAACCATTCGTTTTCATGAGTTATAAGATCATATCTGGAAACAACCTCTAACAAGCCAAGATCAGTGCGGGTGCTAAGCTGGCGCTGGTCCCCAGCGCAAGCTGTTTGCACACACCAGTAATGATGCAAACAGGCTGCCGTTCAACATGCTGATCAACATCAAACCATTGAAATTAAAGGCTGAGGAGACGCAGAGCCATAAACATTTATTGCAACACTCTGTGTATCATCAGCTGCTGATTTGGAGGCAGTGGAAATGTGCAGCTGAAATAATAGGATTTATCGGAGGCTGAGATGAACTGTCCTTGATGGATGGATGTAGAAGGGAAACAATGTGCCATCTCCAGCGCAAGGCCATTCTTAAAATAAAGCAAGGGAGGGGGTGTGGGGGTGTTGTCGCCTTTATTAACACTAATCTCTCATCATTTTAGAGCCCACACCAGCCGTCAGGACCCAACCGTGGCTGAATGAGAAAGCCAGCTTGAAGATGATGCACTGGAATATCCCAAAGGACTAGAAATCAAAGTTGTGGTCTCCAAATACCGAGTGTGTAATTTGCTGGAAAGTTGACACTGTTTCTGCTTTGTCTTGATGTGTTTTCCATTTGTTTGATCTCCTTTATATTTTTATCGCCGTTCCTCAGACAGAAAATGCAAACCTCGGAATATCTTCAGCTGCTCTCTCTTTTCTTCCCTATTTTTTTTCTGTTGCTGCAGTGACACAACCCAAGTTCATTAATAATGATACCGACGAGCTGCTTTTTAAACCAGAAGCACCTCCATCTCCTGCCACCCACTGATGCAACGGATGCCCAGCTTTTTTGGGGGACACGGCTGCTGTGCTCCCCTCAAGCAGCAGCTTACGGCAGGAACCAACCGACAGTGCTTGGAGCTCAGCGCTGCTGTAATCGAATTGTCTCCTGCCACCTCGGAGCACCCTGTAATTCTTCTCCAGCTAACGGGCTGGGGGGAGGACAGCACTGAGAAAAGCGGTGTCAGAAGAAAGCGGGAAGAAAATAATTTGATAGATTTTTATTTTTTTTTACATTGATCTGAAAATTGAGGATATAGAATTTTTTTTTTAAAAGGAAACTCCAGATAAAATCTCTCTTTCTCTCATCTAGAAGTGATCCCAATGCAATATTTCCATGCAAAAGTCTCTGACTTGCGGATCATCCAGGGTGTTTTATGCACATCAAAGTACCTAATATTTGAAACAGGAGACAAACCCCATTTGACTTCATCAGATTTACAAACGGCTTTGCTTTGGCTGCATAGAACGCCTGCCGCACGCCCCGTGGAGAAGAACTGTCCTGTACCTCTGCACCTAAACCTCTCCTGGGGACCGCTGGGCATGGCTGGATGCAGAAATGCTGCTGCTGTGACAAACCGGCCCTAATTTGCCCTCGAAAGAGGGGGGTCAGCGTTACAGCTAACACCTTGTCAATCCTCCACAGCGCTGACAGCACAAACCCACTTGGACCGAAGGAAGAGGGAACGCGAAGACGTCCCTGTCCCATCTCAGACATTCCTGACAGCCCAAAATTTAGTGCGGCATTCATACCTCATTGGTCTCTTTTCTATGCCCTGGACACCAGCAGCTCTGATAAAACAAGGCTCCCCAGGAGCCTCTACTGTATCTCATTTTTCTTGCTCAAATGGGTTGCAGGAGGGACTCACTCTTGTTTCCACCAACACAAAGCTGAAAAAAAAAACCCCAAGGCTACATCAGTATGGGATGTGGGTGGCTGGAGAAAAATGGGTTTCCTGCTGCTTTGTATGTCCTAAAGCCTATTAACTGGTACTCTGGCTCGACCACTTCTTGTTTTGCCTGTCAGGTTAAGCCCACGTTGGCTTGATGAGACATTAGTGGCAGAACTTCTCTTGTGCCAGCCTGCCACGATTCCCACTCCTACAATTCACATGTCCAGCAATCAGCTGCTGTTGAAGGCAACATTTGAAGCTGCTGCACAAGGTCTGCCTCACTGAGACCTCGAGCAGACCCCGTAGCGCCTGAAGATTGCTGTCAACGACGTAGAAACAAAAATGGTTTCTCCGAGATGCAGCGAGTGACCAAGGCAGTGTGGGGGTGCGGGGACACCTTAGCAGAGATTTGCTGCCTGTTCTGCTGCTTTGGGCATTTGGCTTCTCGCCGCCTGAGTCCCTGCATGCACAGAGGTCCCTGCAGCAGCCCCTCCTCCCTGAGGCGTCCCTGCTTCACAGACCTTCTCTCAGAAATGAAGCTGGTCATCCCCCTTCTTTGTGAAGGTGAGAAGCAGCCGACGAGATATCTGAAAGGGTTGGGAAGGGGTCTGGAGAGGGTCTTTTCCATAGAGCTGTGATGGTCTTGCCTCGATGTCGCAGGTCCCAAGAGCAGTGGCCACATCGTGTCCTTTCCCAGAGTGGCCTAAGGCTGGCACCTGGGGCTAGAAGATCTAGGATCAAACCACTTGCTATGTTTTCAGGAATAGGAGCGAGCGACTTTCGACCAGTCACTTTGGGTGAATTCAATCTCCTGTGATTTCTGCTGCTCGAAGGATTAGGAGCCTATTGCTGAACTCATCAGCCAGGTTCTTCCTGTCATCACAGGAGAGAGAGGGGCTGCTACAGAAAGCAAGTCGCCCCCTGCTCAAACACACGTCTCAGGGTGAGACAAAGCTCCCCTTCAGAGGAAGCCTTAGATCAGACAGCTCACGTTTCCGAAGAGGAATCCCCTCTCTGGGTGTCTCTAGATGATTGCTGGGTAGCCTGTCTGCTGGGGTGTGTGGCACGTGGAGGAAAAGGGGTAGCTGGAGGTTGACATCTTTCTCTCTATCATTGCCCTGGCCCCTGTCCTAATGCTGAGTGAACAATTGGAGGGAAGCTCGCAGTGCTGCTTACCAGATTGCACGCTATGCCAGTTTTCCCCATCTCAAACCCTTCCCTAACAGAACTGCTTTTCCCCCTCCCTCTCGTGCCTCAAGGATCCCTGTCTCAGCCTTTGCTCTTCCTCCTGAGCTGGTCTTGCCTCCTCTCAGCCTTCCAAAAGACCTATTCCCATCAGCAGAGAGAACTTCAGTCCTCGTTCCTTCTTCTCATCCAGAAGAGGGTCTCTTCTGCTGCACTTCCTACTAGAGATCTGTTTGTGAGAGCATCCCAGCTGCTTCCTCCTACCTACCCCAAGCCCTACTCAGTCCCACCTAAGAAACGTGAACGCTAATGCTGCTAAAAATGCAAGAAAAAGGGACCTTTTCAGTGTGGCTTCGCCTCTCAGGGGCTGCTCAGAAGTAATTTTCAAGCATTTCAAGTCGCATGATGAAGTTTGCAGCTCTGCACCTTTTGAGAAGGAAAAGCGGTGCTCAGGCAACCTGCCCAAAAATGAGGGGTTGGCAGGCTGGTGCGAGGGAGGCGCAGGTGATGGCGGAGTCATGGGAGAGTGCCTCCGGGTGCATGATCCCTCATGGCGGCTGAATCGTTAAGCCCTGAAACACATATCTGAAACCCAGCTCGGGGATTGCGCCCGTGGGCATACCCTGTTCGATCCGCGAGGGCTCACCTTGGCAGCAGCTTTTGGAAAGACCTTGCAGAGACTGGGCGATGGGAAGGAAGGAAGGGCTGCCGCGTGCTTCTGTTTGCACTGACACATTGGCCCCGTTATTCATGGCTTGGTGCGCATTTTGCTTCCACGTGGTTGCCAGCTTACTTTCTAGCTGGGTTTTCGTGCCTTCGAGGCAAGCAGCACTGAAATGGTGCCAGAGCGATAGTTCTTTGCCAAGAGCCAAGTGGGCATGCCCTGGGCTTTGGGTTTTGTTGGCGATAGTCCCAGCAGAAGGTGTCTGTGGTCCTCCATTGCCTGTGTTGTTTCTCCTCTCCCCTCAGTAATCACTTTTTAAATCTATAAGCTGATTTTTTTTTAAGTAGACGTGATGGAAGAATAGGAGTCTTAAAGACAAGTGCTATGAAAACAGGTGCCCAGGTTTTTTTTCCTCCGTCTTCTTGCAGTGCCAGCTGGAAGGAAAGGCTATGGTGTATGAGCTCACCTTTAATTAGACATCAGATAATCCAGCTGGGAGAGAGCAATACCATACAAATCCATTCAGGGCTAAAGAAAAGCTTCCACCAGTGCCTCTCAGCATCCATAAGACACTCAGTGTCTCTGCCAAGAGCTACAGGCTCTCCTCTGCCACCAGATCAGCCGGAGCAGAGTCCCCTGGGATGGCTGAGCACTGGGAGAAGGAGGACAGCTGTGGGATGCTGCCCATAGCAGGAGCCACTTGCTTCTTCATGGGTCCTTGCCCAGTCAAACGACACTGACTTGGGCTTTATTTTCCATTTATACCCCCCGCAGAACCGAAGAAAACTCAACGCCCCTCCCGCTTAGCATCCCATCTCTGCCCATGCCTTTTGCTTTGCACAGTTGCCCTGAAAACAGAGCAGCATGGGGCAGGGTACATCGGAAACACCGCTGCCCTGCCATTAACACGTCCTCAAAGTCTTCTGCCCAAACCATGGGCTTATGTGCCTTCACCTAAGACACTATGAGGTCTGAAGGCCAGGAAGAGAGTGATGCTATGGGGTCCACCTCTGAAACAAGCTACCCGAACCCAGGCACAGGCCGGGTCAAGTCAGGTGAGAGTTTCTCCTGGGGGGTTTGGCTGCTGCTGGAGCTGCTCAGCAGCACAGGGGGACACGGCGAAAGACTCGCCTGCCTTTCCTCCGCAAAGGCACAACTAGGACGGCGCCTGCATCACTTCTCCCCTGCAACGCAGTGCCGGGAAGGTGCTGCTTCTCTCCCAGCGACTGGCACGAGGAAAGCAAACTGGCCATCCTGGCATTTGATATAAGGCTTTCCACAAACACCAGCTAATGGGAATTCCTCAGCGGTGTCCCTGGGAGCTTCAATATTGGATGTCAAGGCAGCCTTTTGTCTTCTCAGCAGGCAGCCGGACCTGATGGGCTTAACCCTTTCCAGCCCGAACCAGAGGGCGAGGGACGGAGCGTGGCAGGGTTTCAGGGTGGCTGGTGGTCCTGCTCCGGCTCTCTGCCGTGCTCGGCTGCTCCCTGCCCCGGCCTCAGCTGCACGGCGCTTCTGGTCCTGCAAACTTGGTGCACGTACAGCTTCATTTTATGGGCAAGGTGCCTCGGAGGATGGGAGTCCAAGAGGCTTGAATGTCTTGCAGCTTGGAGCTGGCAGACACACGCTAAAGGGTTTTGTTTGTGCCCGGTGAGAGCAGCTGTGGGCAGGAGTGGGTGAGCGGGGAAGTTACAAAAAGAGAAATAAGGAAACAAAAGGCGCTTTGGGGCAGGGGGGGTATGTTTGCATGGGGGAGGGCAGGAATTTCTTTTCTTTGCCCAAAAGTCTAAAGTGCCTTTCTTTAGTGCCTCCCTCGCTGCATGGGGCCTCGGTCAATAACATTCCTCCCTCGCCCTGCGGAAGGAGCCGGGCCAAGCAAGACGCGACTGAATGAAATTCCTCTCACCTCACCCCGTAAACATCCCGAGAGTCTGGCCCCATTATGGCTGGGTACAAAAGTCTGGGTCCGAGGGCGAACAAAAGGATGGGGAAGAAAGTGCAGGTTGCCAGGGCAACGCTGTCCGGGCCGCCTGGTTTTATCAGCAAGGGGCCTGGGTTTTCTGCCTGAGTTACAGGAATCTGAGGCAATTTATTTCCACCGCAAGACAGAGGCTTTAGAGGGCAGGCGCGGCAAGGCTCTGGCTTCGCTTTTGGTGTTCGCAGCAGGGCAGGTGAGGTGGGAGCAACCAGCACGGTCTCCAGGGAAGCCGGGTACCCAGACAGCCGGCAGCATCCCGGGCGACACGGGGAGCAAAGCGATGCTCAGGGCATCTCCTGCAACGGTGAACGCAGAGCGGTGACCCTCCGGGGGCTCCGTCCCACCTGCCCATTACGGGACGTGGGCTCTGTCGCAGCCACCTTTACAACACGTGGAGTCCGCTCATACCTCTGTTCGCTGAGTGCGTTCGTTTCTGTTCACTGAGGATGGATTTACCCCTTTCTGCCTGCTGAGGGATCCCAGTGCCCCAGCAGGTTGGATTAAATGGGGAAAAGCTGTTTTTCGGTGGCTTGGCAGGCAGGGGTTTACAATTTAATCAGGATACGCTGTTATTTTCCTTCCAGTTGAAGGCTCCCAGGTCTAGCGTTGTCCCCACTAGAGAGGATCCGGTCCGTCCCCAGAGAGCATGAAAGTTGCCTCTAGCAGGTCTGGATTGCAGTAGGAATATCTGGGACCCAGTGGCTGAGGGTCAGAAGAAGCAGGACTACCAGGTCCCCTGGCATGGCATTTAGCAAAGCCAATGTAAGACCTTAAAGCTCCTTGAGTCCCCAGCTAAGGACTGGACCTGGGATGTGTTTGCCTCACATTGACAAGGAAGAGTTCAGCTATGGGAACTCCAGTTCCAACTGGATCAATGTCCTCCCCTACCAGTTTGGTGACAAGATAGATGGTACTCTAGAGACCTGGAAGCAGTAAGGATAACATGGCAAGCCGAGCTGAGCTAAATGTGACAAAGGGTGTTACGACACAGGGGAAAATACCATTCGGGCATCAGTTCAGCACAGTAGGTCTATTGGGCAGCAAAGATGTTTGTGATGCGGCCCCCAGCCAGTCTGAAGGAGATGATAGCACTGGGTGTAGGGTTAACACGCAAGATAGAGAATGACAGTGTAAAGACTGAACAGTACAACAAAATAAGAGACAAACTTCAGATACGTTGACACGCTGCAGCCAGGACAAGCAGGTAACCGTGGTTTTTAAACTAATTAATGTGCCACACTGCAGGTTTGGTGTCAAGGCTTTCAGAGGCAGAACCTCTCGCAGAAGAGAAAGAACCACACTGAAAATTGTGTACGTAATATCCATTCTTCCTTTGTTTTATTTTTTTTACTGTGGGGCTTGAGGAGTTTGTAGCACGGGTCAGCAGCATGCAAAGACCTGGAACAAAACTTGCAGACCAGCATGGTTAAACGGCTGGAGGAAAACCAGCTCGGCATGCCGCGGAAAGCATTTGGCCGAGACAGCCTGCTCATCTCAATTTATCTAGACAAATTTCTAGACAAATGCAGCAAGCTGTGCTCAATGGAGTAACAGGGAAATTACTAATTAAACTGAAGATGATGGGATTAGTGGAAGAAATAGAAGTCGGGTACAGAGGCTGTACCTCTGGACAGAGGCAGTCGCAGGCTAGACAGAGTTCACCACTGGAGCTTCTCTGGAATCGATCCTGGGATCAATCCTGTTTATTCTCTCCATGAATTATGTTGCCGTAAGAAGTGGAAGCGCTTAGGTTAAGCCAGCTGATGACGCAGAAGAGGGAGGCATTGTGAATGCAGAGGAGACGGGAGATCAAACAGAAAGCAGCAGACAACCTTGAGCGCGGAGACACAGGAACGAGTTGAAATTCAACAGCACGAAATGCAAGACTAATCACAGGGGTGGGTTTTTTTGCGCAAGACAGGGAGTGTGTCAGTTGGACATGACTGAGGAGGAGGTGAACTTAGTGGTAGCAGTCATGGGTGATTATGAACCACCGATGAGCTGAAGGCACAAAAAGGCAAACGAGACCTGAGGGGCTTGGGATATTTCCAGTAGAAGCAGAAAATTATTAATAGCATTTGCAAAGTACTGACAAGCCCTCGTCTAGCATCGGGTAGGAGTCCTGGGCAGGTAGGCTGAATTCACGCCAGAAGCAGCGCAGAAAAATTCCCTGAGTATGATCAAGAGACTGGAGATCCTATTTCACAAGTAAAACAAAGGCTGGAAGGAGTTATCTTCTCCTTTGGTTCCCTAGCCAGTGTGGTGGAAAGAGCACATGGGAGGAAGAAAAGCTGTATAAAATAATGGGTGATGTTGGCGCAAGAATGAGTGGGATCCGAGCACACCAGAAAAACCCAATAATTAGAAAACAAGGATCTTGACATCCCCAAAGACCCCATGTCCCTGTGTCTCCAGCCCACCTGAAGCCACCTCTGCTCTCGCCTCCTGCAGGATCTCTTTTGCAGAGTGATCACTTGCACCCTGCTCCTCCCCCCTCCCCGTCTTCGTGTCTGGAAACCAATCCCCACTTCAACTTTAAAGAGGGAAAAAGAAAAGGAAAGCCAGTAGACTGGGTCTTTTGTACAGCAAAGCAGATTAGGGGCCTCCCAGGGACTTGCAGCTTGTGTTCAGAAGAGGGAAGGGCTGGAAGAGGGAGGGAGGGAGGGAGGGAGGGAGGGAGGAAGGGAAGGGAGGCTCCGCTCTCGTCCACAGCCGGTGAAATTCAGACCTGCCTTTGGTCTGCTCCTTGCAAACTCTTTTTTGTCCACCTTTCTTCCTTTTCCCCCCTCCCTCGCTTGAGACTGGGGATCAGCATTTCGGGGAATAGGATCTTTTCAGTTCCTGCAACTGATTTAATTCCTGAAACATGTCTTGTGTTCCCCTGCTCCCATGCTGAATCAGGAAAGCATTTGGCCAAACAAAAGCCAAATCCCCCTCCTAGGGGCAATCAGGAAAAGGAGTCCCTGCAGTGGTCTCTGGTCTGATGACAAAAGGTTCCTTGGGCTATAGACAAGCAGGTTAGTGCCGCCATGGATTATAGAAACAGCTGTGGACAGCAAGGATTAGCCACCACCTGTGTGAAGAAGGCTACATGGCTCCAGTCCCGGAGCCAGGATGCTTTGTGCTACCTGTCTGCACAAGCTTGACCCTCGAGGTGTTTTCTTTATTTTCAGCTCCTCCCCCCCCCCCAAATTCAAAGCGCCCAGGCTAGGATGAGCCAGACGTGCCTACACCCAGGTTCGGTCAATCTCAGACTCTTTTCATTTGAAAATAACCAATCCTCTCTTTGGTTCTGGGCTGTAGGAAATGATTTGGCACCGGTGAGCACGCTAAGACGGTGCGATGCCTGGGTACGGTGCTAGCGCGGACCCCTCCGCTGCCACCCGGGCACAGAGCTGCTCTTCACGCAGCAGCTTGGTTAAGCAACTCTTTCCACACCGGTGTGCGCTTCATTTTCCAGGTGTTTGCTGTGGGGCAGCTGGCTTTCAAAAAGTCCCCTGCCCTGAAGGGAAGCTGCTACACCTTTCTCAGCACTCTGTAACGTCCCACCTGGGGTGTGTCCATGCAGCACCCCAGAAATCCCATCCCTTTAGCCCTTCTGGGCTCAAGTTTTGTCCTCCATAAAACAGCCATAGCTCAGACCCGTTCTCTGGCAGGGGAGTTGCAAAGCTAAAATCATTAACGGTTTTGAAACATTCAGCTATTTTAGCGAACTCGATTGAAAAGCTTTTCAGGAGACTAATAATCTTACCTCCCTAGCAGAGATTGAATAAATTCTGCCTAAGGCTTCGTGCACTGAACAACACGGTGGAAACGAAGTATTGCAAGACATTTTGCTAACGATGCAATGTTTGTCCTGTGTGCGGGATGAACCCGAGTCCTCTGGAAAGTAGCTCAACTGTGTAATTAACATTAAAATTAAAAAAAGTGTGCAATAAAAAAAAAAATAAGGTCTGTGTAAATGACTTTGACATAACATTTCTCATGCTGCAACCAGATTGGTCTTTGGGCAATTTGCATGTGTACATGTATGCATGTTTTCTTCTGTAATAGTCACCTATACAGTCCTTTCTGCCAAAGTGTTTTTGGTTTTGGCAAAGTTTGGGTGTATTTCGCAGGGATGGCAAGAGCTGGAAAGAACAAGAATATCTGCTTAAATGTTAAACAAAAAACTTTACCATAAGGGTGATCAAACACTGGAACTGGCTGACCAAAGAGGCTGTGGGGTCTCCATCCTTGGAGATATTCAAAACTCGATGGGATGCGGTCCCGATCGCTCTGCTCGAGCCGACTCTGCCATGAGCCAGGCAGTTGGACTACATGGTCTCCAGAGGTTCCTGCCAACCTCAACTATTCTATGACTTTTAAGTGGCTGTAGAAGGTGACAGGTTAAATATATATATACTTCCCCCAAACTTATGGAGATGCCCTATAGAGAAAACTCAGTGAAAACAATTAAATTGAGCAAAATTCTAAGCAGCTGAAAATGGTCTTGCAGCAGGAAATGCTGAGCAGCCCTAACTGATACTTCTGACCCTGCTGACAATGGGGTTCTCTCTCCTATTTTAATTACCTTCTGCAAACTCTAAGGCTGCTTTAGGTGTTTGGAGCTGCTATCTGCTATGATAAGATAGGCACAGCAACAGAAGCTTGAATTTTGTCAGGGAATGGGAAGTAACAAGTTTTTCCAGTCCTTTTTCAGAATATTTTAATTGGGTTTATTCATCATACCAGGTCAGACTGAAGACTTGCCTCCCCTAGCACTGGTCCTGCTGACAGCCATTGGTGGGTGCTTGGAGGACAGAAGGTGTGTCACCCTTCCCTCAGGCTTCTGATAACCAGCAGTTTAGGATGTCAGAGGGCTGGGAAAAGATGGTTTAGCCTCTAACCTTCAGGACATGAGGTTTGCCATGGGAACTGACCATCCAGATGCAACGTGCTGAGTCTGCAGTCCTTTGTGAGCTGAGGGCAAGGTGACACCCTGCTACCCACAGAACATGAAAAGCCTCTTCTTTTTGCTTCTTCCATTCAGTCAAGAGAGAAAGACAGTGGCGTTGGCCTGAATTATGGCACTTGTGTCTTTTTCCTGTTGCTGACAATAACGAGGGGCATCATTAGTTTCCAGGCAACTGTTTTTGTGGCTTTCCAAGGGCCTCTGGTAGTGGGGTTTCTCACTGAGGACCCCGTTTTCTTCCCTTCCCTTTGGAAGCGTTACGCTTTCACCCAAATCACAGACTCCACTCTTCTGGTTGCAGGGGTTTTGTCGTCCCTTGGCTTCGATTTTCAGATTCTCACAGATCTTTTTTGAAATATCAGCCAACACGGGCTCTCCTCATGGAAACCCTCAAAGGGGGTAGATCTGCAGGGGCAGCAACACAAAGTGAGGATGGCAGAGATTAAAGAACTGTGTTGGTGAGGTCGGCAGAAGAAGACACAGTGGTAAGGTATAGCCTCACATAAGGGCATATAAGCTTGGTGCTTCTCATAGCCTGGAGCGATTAGACTAAAGACAATGAACTGGGGTCAGCACACAGCTTTGACAGGCCTTCATACCTACAAAACCTACAAAGCCACTCAAAAGAGATTTGGCTGACCTAATCTTGGGTCATGGTGCTACTGCAGCAGGACCTAAGGAAAGAGACACCCATGATGCTGCTAAACGCCACAGCATATTCCCTGCCAAAATCAGGGCTATCTCACTGCTGAGCCTGCCGCTTCTGAAGAGGAATAAAGCTAAAATACCAGTCTTTACCAGATAAAGCTGAATAAAGCTGGGTAATTCCAGGAACAAGGGAAATTAAATTCTCCAGTGTACACTGTAGAAGTGGTCCTCAATGTTCTCTGGCCCAAAACCACGTAGAAATGTAGATATGCTTCTTTTAGCCATAGAGACTTGATGTTTTAGAACAACAATGACGGGTTTTGACCCAATGAATGGGTTTTTTCCCCAACCTATATTTTTTGTCTTTAAAATGTGAAATTCCAGAAAAGGAAAGCTTAAAGTTTCCCAGGAACAGCAAAGATCAACTGTTTCCTAATGGAAGGCAAGCCAGGAGCCAAAGATGACCCCAGTATAGGCATTGCCCTCACCAGTCAGGGCAAAATCCCACAGGATCTGAACCTGCAGGCAGAGCCAAGTGCTGGTAACAAGGGCCACAGACAGTCCCAGCCAAGGTGAAATGATGAACTAGCTCCAGCATCCATCCACGGAGCCCTGTTAGGAGGAAAAGGGCCAGAAACAGAACTTGGAGACAAGGCTACAACACAGATTTAAAGTCCATGCAGGAGGCAGGGCCAGAGAAGGGACTGGAGATGGCTACACCTGTAATGTAGCTCAGGCAAGAATTGTGGGTCCAGGTCTGAGCTTAAATGGTGCTCCTGGAGCAGTGTTGGTGGGGACACCCTAGGTGAGGTGGGTCAGGGCCACTAAAGCCTATTAGTGCCTTCAGGGCCCTGACAATACGAGCTTCACAGCATCACTGGAAGCAATAAGAATACCTTAAACCCCTATAAAACCCAATAGGTAGGTCCTGCTCATGCATCTGCTAATAATCACTTGAATTTTTCCTGGTGCCCTCCTGTGCATCACTTCCATCTTGGGAAGGAGGGGAACTGGAGCCAGGAATCAGAGCTCTCAGATCAACCCCAGGGAAACAGCAAACATACCAGACATACCCAACATGAAACAGGATCTAACAGGGAAGAAGAGAGGGAAGGTGGAGATCCATTGGGGGATCCATTATTCATGAGTGCAACAGTAGCACAACACAGCCTCCACGGACCCACGCAGCGCCGGGTAAGGTTACTGCAGAAACAAGGGGTGGTAATGGCACGCCAAAGCTCTGCTTCTTGGGTGCAGAACACGGAGATGTTGGGCCCTTCCCCTTCCCATAACACTCTCCTGGGGTATATGACAGCAGAAAGAGGCTTCTTTGGAAAGCTCTACTCTTGGTCCTTTGAGGAAGATTTGGGAAGTTGGAAGCCCACACAGCACAGGAAGAGGGAGAAGCAGCTCCCCAGAGAGGCAGCAGACAAGGGAGGTGGGGGTAGCAGAGGGAGCGTGAAACACCATTCAGATGGCTGCAGGCTTCTGGTGGGCCAGCCTCAGAGGATGGGGTCCAAGCAGTTTGGTGCAGGCTCCTGGATGGACGTAGCACAGTGTCCTCTCTCCCCGCGCGCGTTACCTGCTCCCCTTCTCCTCTCATCAAGGCTGATGCTGATTTCCCAGGGAAACTTATCAGGGCTTGGCACTTGTCTCAAGTTACAGCATGTGTTTGCTGCGGCTCTGCCGTTTCGCACAAAACAATGATTTCTATTACATCTCCTACACATCCTTCCTTTTTTTTTTTTTTTTTTCTGTTTGCTGCTTTCTCCCTTTCTTCCCTTTGTAACCCCAGACAGCATCTCCTGTTTGGCGGGCTAGCTAGAGGACATCTCCACATCTAGGTGGGTGAGCAGGTAGCTGTGCCGTGCTGACTATTACAACACGAAGGATACAGCCCAGCAGCTGTCCCAGGGAATTAAACGTCCCTGGCTGCTTGGGCAGAAGACCAAGCTCTGGCTTTGCAACACTTGGCTTGGGAGCATCCTCAGAGTATGCCAGAGCATTTGTTAGAAAGAGGGGAAGCCACCAGCTTGTGAGAAGATGGAGGCTAAACAAAGCTGGACTGACTTGCAGAGAAAGGGCTGTAGCTTTGATAGCTCGTTTTCCCTGGAGTGGTGTCACCTGCAATGGTTTCTTTACCAGGCTACTTAAATTGTGCATGATGAGCTAGGTTTAGCTCTTCCTTCAGGTAGCAAGCGGTGGCTATTTGCATCACTGGAGCTGTGAGAGCTGGACTAGGCTTGTGGGGTAAGGAGAGGGATTGCTTCCTGGACACTTGGTGGTGTGTATATATAACACAGGTGTTGGGCAGGACCAGCATGGAGGCATTTTGCTCAAACTGGTATGTACCTGCTTTCCTTCTGGGTCTGTTTGGTGTGTAGTGGAGAGGATTATCTATTAAAAATACAATCAGGGGTTGAATGCAAATATGGATGATCAGCCAGGGGAAAAAATCCACCACTCGCTACCATTGGTTTTGGCTTGAACAGAATCAGACCCGAAATCCTGGAGCTGGTAGAAAATGAAGTCTTTCATACCCTGGGGAGCTCGTCCAAAGCAGAAATGTGTGCAGGCAGACAAAGCGAAGATGATCTCTCAACTTAGTAGGTGAGGAAGCAGCAGTGGATGTAAGCTCATGCTGGTAGTGTGGTGGCCCTGGGAGGCAGTGTGGTGGCCCTGGGGCTGCAACACGCTTGTAGGAGCCACTTGGATGGACTAGTGTGGAGGCTGAATTGGGCTCTTGTGCAAAGAGCTCTTAGCTGAGGAAGACTCTGCAGGATCAGACCTTGTTGGTACTGCAGGAGGTGCTAGTACCAAATCGGTCCATGATTTTGTCAGGCTGTGCCTGGAGGGACGTATGGCTTGAGCACGCTGGCTTGGATTGCATCCCAGGTATAGTACTGAGGCTGCCAGGTACTGCAGCCGGGAACACTTACTGCTCACCTGGAATATGTTGCATGATAGATATAGAACACTGGCCCCCTTTTTTTTTTTTTTTTTTTTTTTTTCCATTTTTTTTAATTACATTCAGCTTTTCTGATATTCCTGCCGGTGGTTGGCCACATTGTTTTACAAAACAAACCTGCCACCTCGCAGTGTGTGGGCCCTGTGCCTGCCCGTGAGCCAGGTCCCATCTGGCTGTAATTACTAGCTTCACATCAGCAGCAGAGTGTAATATTTAAACACAAATGTTCGATGTTTGCATAGCAAACCTCGGGATGGAAAGCTCCTGATAATCAGCCTGCAGGAGAGGAGGTGGGCCCATGCAGGTGAGCACTGAGGTTGTAGCAACTTTCTGGGTTTTCATGGGAATAAAGAGAAGAGCAACACTGAGTCCAGGAGCCCTGGAGGCCTTCATGCCTTGTTCCAGGCAGAAGCTCCACACAGCTTTGCAAGCCTCGTGTCTTGCTTGGACAAAGAGGAGCTCCAACTGCAGGCTACAAGCTACATGCGGTGCAGTTCAAGGCAGCTGACCCTGGCAGGGGTCTCCCGTCTCCTCCCATTCAATACTTGTGAGATGGTCATCAAGACTTGCGAGATGGTAGGAGAGCTACCAAAATCAGCACAGGCTCCTTGCCCAGAGCAGTAGCCATCAGGATGGATAACAACGTCAGCAGCTCAGTGACCAGCTATCCCCAGAGACGAGGGCAGGGTCTGGTGCGGTTCTTGAGTACCCAAGCTCACAGAAACACAGACAGTGTATTGCGCTGGCCCAAAAAAAAAAGTAAGATTGAGAGCACAGCAGGTGTTAGCTACCGTAGGTCAGACCTTATCTCCCCTAGAGCCCTTCCAAGGGGCCTTCTACCTGCAGGGGACCCAGTCTGATCTCTGCTGTGTATGAGACTTTGCCTCTCCGTCCTTCACTGCTGATCCTTTGGGAAAGAAAAACAACAAGCTAGTATTTCGCCCTGTTCCGAGTGGGATGACAAAGAAGACGACGCTTTCATCCATTCCCAGGTATGTCTGGAAGGTGACAGAGACATGCATGCTGTCTGCAGCATCCTCCTTTTAGCATTAAGGTCTATGGATGACCTGGCACCCCCAGCCAAATGACAGTCCTGGAGCTGCTGCTCTGTGTGCCACCTCCTGTAGGGTAAATGGCACCCTTGGTTTGCTTTGCCGTTGGAGAAGAAAAGGCCTGGAGATGGCTTTCATTCATGATGCCACTGTGTAGCTAGTGGCTGTCTCTTCCTGAGCTTGTCCAGCCAGGGCTCAACCTGTCATGACATGTCACTTTATACCAGCAGGAGGCTAGAGCAGATGTAGGGTAACAAATGCCTCCTCACTCTCTCAGGGGGTTTCGGGGCCTCTTCTCTGCAGCTTGTGCACCCAAGGCGAGCCAGCCCTACTGTCATCATTGCCTCTGAGAAGCATTGCTCATCTCGGCAAACTTTAAAGCCGCATCCTGACAGACCAAAATAAATCAATCAATAAATAAATCGTCCGTCTCGTCTACTAGATTCTGCAGTTTATTTCCTCAGTGCTGATGAAAAATAGTTGGATGCTTAGTAGCTTCATGAGACTAATTATGATAAACGGCCCCATCGCTGCTAATATCCGGCCATTAATTCCCAGATGGAGCTGCAGAAAATGTCAGGAATGGAAATGTCAGCTCTCTAAAAGGACCTGGCAGGTATTGAAGTGGGGACTGGAGCGTCAGCAGAGGAGGGAGCAGGGGGAGAGCTGGGAATTTGCAGGATGACGATACACATTTGGAAACTGTAATTCTTCTGACTTGATTGCCCAGTTTGTCCCAGCTACATCTCTCTCCAGCAATGCCACAACCATTGTTTCCTTCAGATTTTGCCTACTCCGAGCTTTGTTCCTGGCACCGAGGCAACAGATGTGGCACTCACTAAGTGGGTGATACTTCCTTTGGGCAGAAGAAGCTCAGCCTTAAGCTTCAGGAATCTTTTCCCTGCTGAGATACCCAATAATGTCACCATGCTCTGCAGGATGGACACACCAGTAATTCCCTTTACACCAAGTACAAGGCAGGCAGGCTGACTTGCAACAAAAGGTGATGCCCAAGCTCAACTTCCATTCTCCTCTGGGTTTTCTATTTGTATGCACATTCATATTTACATTGCTACAATAATCACAGTTGCATATAAAAATCAGACAGAAAACAGAAAAAAAAAAAAACAAAAAAAAAAAACAAAAAAAACCCTTGGTTTTGTTTTTTTTTGTTTTTTTTTTTTTCTTTCCACCAACAGTTTGTAATGGTTTCTCTGTGAGAGAGCTTTTTATGGACATATTCACTGCTAAGTGAGAAGGTACTCCAAGAGTGGATGAACCAGCCAGATAAATGATATGAATGCCCAGATATTGACAGCGCTGTGTTACTGATGGCAGGAAGTCAGGCTGAGGCTGGCACCTGGTGCAATAAATCAGCTGATGAACAAGTGTCAGGAAGGTATATTTTGAAGCCATTCTAAATCTAAAAATGTTGGGTTGTCATCTTGTGTGGAGAGATGCTGCTCTGACACATTGGCATACCTGAACCTCTGCTTCTGATGGTGTTACACTTCTAAGGCCTGGTGCAAAGAAATGCATCGATTTTTTTTGTTGCTCTGTTCAGCCCATCGGCTCAGGCCCTGCTCTGTACAGTTTCTGAAATGGTGGTGTTCAGGTGAGGATCTATCCCAGCTTTCGGCACATGCTTTCAAGCAGAAAAAAATCTGAACAGGTTGGGGATTCCTTGATCAAATGCCAGTTGGCTGAAAGAAAGGCTTTTTGCAGGAATCTGTTACTGTTTGTCAGCAATGGATGGAATTTTTGCTCAAAACCAGATGATTTTGTCGCTTACCTGCTGAGAGTAGATATAACATTGAGCCTGATGGGTCTGGTCCAGACCACAGATTTGAATCAGAGCACTCCACACCCCCCAGCAAGTGTCCTTAGCATAGCTAGCCAAGATGTCTCTGTCTCTCTCATAAGAAGTTTGATGTTCCTCTGGGAGTTTCAAGAAAAATTTCCAGCCCTTTTAAAAGCAGACAAGTAATTTCTTCTGATCCTATTTAAAAAAAAAAAAAAAAGTGTCCCCCTGAACTTCCATGAGCATTCAAAATTAATTGGCTGACGACCTTGATCCCTGTATGTTGTCTGGGAATGCCTGAGTTGTAAGACTGCTAGTTGCTCTTCAGAAATGGCTTGCAGTACTCTTAGGATCGTTTTCACTGGGGGCGGGTGATACATTTCCTAGAAGAGAGCAGGCTCTATCTTTAGCCTCCTGAGCGCTGTGTTTTGCACACTTGAAGAGTGTTTATATGTGTATCTCTGAAATTTCTGAAGAGTGCCAGGAAATATCACCTCTCGGGCTACATCCTCCCCGGTACAGACTGAGCATGTTGGCTTCCTCGTGAGGCAGACCCTGGTACTCTTACCTGGAGTGACTCGTGTCGCAACTGTCAAGGGCCATCTGTGCAAGAGCAAGGCTACAGCCACCTACCTTTGTGTTCCTGGGGGCCAGTGGTTAGAATGACGGCTCCATTTTGATGCTTTCTCCTAGGAAGAGGAGGAGGTGCCTTGCTGGGGGGGCTACAGAGCTCCAAGCCCCCTCTGCATGTCCTGACAAATGACCTGTCTGCCTGTCATCGCGGGCTGCATGGAATCTGGCTGTTTATCTGGCTGAGGCTTCTGAGGAATGTAAGGGTCTAACCCCAGGGGATTTGGATGCCAGGGTGTGGGATCTTCAGGAGCATCTCTGCCGCTAACCCTATCTCAAATCAAGGTCCTTACAAAGTACACACAGGCTCTTGGAAAAATTTCCCAGCTCACTGGTGGCTGACAGGCTCTTTCTACCTGCAGCCCTACAGAGAAGACAGAAGCACTGCATTTGAGCCAATTCAGCTGAACCAGTTGTGCAAAAAATGCCTACTGCAAGCTTCTCTGCCCACCACTGCTGAGATCTCATTGTCTAAGGCTTGCTTAGCTCCTCCATCACCACCACTCCCTGCCTGCTCAGGCTTGGCCCTGGTAATCCTGTCATCTTCCTACTTTTGGCCAGCCCCACACTTTCTGAGCACCCTCCTTGGAGAGGGTGCCTGCAAAGTCCTTGGGGTAGCCTTCTGGCTGGGTTGATGGTGTGATCCCAAATGTGAAAGAACACACCCTGGGGAGATGATATGCTGGGGCACAGTGATGGAGATGAGGGAGAAAGCTAACCAACAAAAATGTCACTCTATCAGGGTCAGTGTCTCATTCATTTTTTGAGGTTGCACAGTGAAAACTGTGGCTGGAAAGCGCAGAATTTGCAGCTGGCTGCTACGAACTGCTCCTCTGGTCCCAGCCTGCCTGAATTCAAGGTGGTGGCTTTGTGCTGAGAGCACTGTTGAGTGCAGGAGGAATGTAAGGTGAATCTGGCTTGATATCGCCTTGCCAGAATCAAACTACATCTTCAGGAGAAGGGTGCGGGCAACATGAAGCCAGACCTTGTCCTGACTCTCACTGCTTTATGAGTTTCTCGTGGGTTTGTGTTTTGGGGTTTGATCTAAGGAGTTTCTTGTCAAATATACTGTTAGCATCATCAACATGTGATGTTTTACTCCAGACTAATGCTGTATCTTGTGTGTGGGAACACATGTAGGTGTGGAGACAGAGAAATCTAGGGCCTTATTCTCCAGTGGCCTTGTGCTTTGAGGATCATTTACACCTTCAGCAAAATGTGTGGGGGGTGGGTATGGAAACACTGCTAAATCTGAAGGGGCCCGCCACCCACGTTGGGTAGGTGCAAGTGATGAAACAAAACAACAAGCGCATCATCTCTGAGGTCCACAGAAGTTGGGCTTTTTGCTATTTTATTATTCCTCCCATAACTAGAGGAAGGCCGTTCTCTGGAGGAGTGAGCTTTGGTGTGCTATGCTCTCCTAGCAATGGTGTTTTCTGAGCTATCGGCTTGGGATAGATGCATGAGAGCTGAAGGGATGAAAGTGGAGAGGAGGAAAGGTGGCTCTGACAGCTTGTGAACAATACAAGAGAGAAGCTGCGCTCTTCAGCCAGAAAAGAGCTTCAGAGACAGAATGAACCATTAGTATGTTTCATGGTATTTCGCCTTCCCAGTGCCAGCTCACATCCTAATACCTATTGAATCTGTTTTGATTCTCATGTCTGGTAACTGGGGGAGATGACAGCTCTCTCCTTCACTGTGGGTCCCCTGCTCATGCTTTCACCACACCAGTGGTCTGGCTGGTTGGACAGGGAGACCTGTGTTTTCCTTCTCCCAAAACAGCTTTGCACTGGGAAAAATCCTGGGTAAGTCACTGATCAGCCTGTTTCAGCAGGGACTTGGGAACCTCTCCTTGGAGAACCGTTTTCTTGGGAACTCAGCATCACTTGTAAGTACGGGCAGATCTGTGGCCTCAAAAAAGCCCACAGCAGAAAAGGAGTAGGAAGAAGAACTGTTGGAAGTAAAACAGTGCTAAACATTTTGTGCTGGCCCAGCTGCGGACAGCATCTCAGCTCAGACTGATATGAGAAGGAGAAAGCACAGAGATGCTCAGCTGTGCTAATTGCTGCCACTGCCACTTCAAATGTGCCTTTTGCAAGTGACAGGTCTCACACCCCTCTGCCTGGCCATCCTGGGCTGAAGGAGTACCTATGGAAGCAGGACACAGAGTTGGTGCACCCTGCTGCAACTCCTGAGAGCAAGTCTCTGGAGAACCAGAAGGCCCTTCTGAAGGCAGGTCAGGAAATAAATCAGTCATGGATGGAGAGCGGGGTGGCTCACACACCTGTCTGCTTTCTGTTCTGGCCTGGTGGGTTTGTGAAGGGCCAGCCAGTTGAAACAGCTCAGCTTTCATCTCCCGACTTGCTGAAGCATTTTGTGTTGAACTTTGAAAGCCCGGTCAAAAGTGAAGCACAGCTAACTGCAGGGACAGCAAGACCTGCTGTGAATCCCAACCCGCTGCAGGGCAGACGAAACTGGCGTGAAACCAACAGGTATTTTTCCCATGCAAAGGACGAAGGGACTCCACTATCACTTCCTCCTGGCCAGAGGAACCATCTGGGATGTGACTCCTGGGAACTCCAGCAAGAGCTGTGATTATATCAAACCTAATCGAGGCAAGCCAGCACATGCTTCTTTCTTAAATAAAGCAGCAAGGCCGGCAGTGTGATGGAGAATTTACACCTGGGAGTTTCTCCAGCAGCCGCTGCTTTGAGCAGGGGCAGTTCGTTGCAGGGTGTGAATCCACACAGAGACTTCCCTGCTGCACCAAGCTGATTCGGAGAATGAGATGATCTGGAGAACGAGCTGGTCTGGAGGATGTCTTGGCAGGAGCTGAGCATTGCTGGGAGGGACCTTTCTTATCGGGAGAAACTTGTATTTCTTCCCTGAGGCTCTGCCTTCTGCAGCCTCCACCTCTCTCTCTGCCCAAACCTCACAGCCCCTTGCTTGCAAGTTTTCAGATGGCACAAGTGCCTCTTCCACCCTTGACTCCCAGGCCCTTTCCACCCCAGCACCAAGCTGGCTGCTGGAGCTGGTGGTCATCGCCTGGGCTCTGCTGCATCCCCGTGGCATGCCCCCCCCATCAGTGCCACTTTGCCAGACCCTCTGCCCCCAGGCAAGGCCAGGAAGGTGTCCCTCAGGCCAGCCTGCCAGCTGTTTTGTCCTCAGGAAGCACTGCAGAGCTCTGCTCCTCTGGTCCTGCCTTCTGGGATTTGTACCTCTCCCGGGTGCGGGGCTGCGCAGCAGCAGGACCTGCTCTCGACTCTCTGCCAGCCTGGCCGGGGCTGGCAGGCATCGGGTGGTGAAGGGGCTATGAAGTAGCCCCTGCCCATGGCTCCCCTCCTGCAGGAGCCTCCAGTCTGCCCTTTGCCCTCCCTCACACTAGATCTCTTACTTTTACATACTCTTTTTCACTCTTCAAATGCTTTCCTTTCTGCTTCTCCCACCTCCTCCCTCTCCCCCCAAAAAATCCAAACCTGTTCTTCCTCACTCCCCCGCGGGGCTGGCACTGCTCGTCCCTGCCCCACCGTCCCCTGCCTGAGGAACCAGCTTGATAGGGCCCCCTCAGCAGGACCCCATGCCACCTTTCTCTCTGTAGGGCATGACATGTTCTCCAGGCTCACAGCACATGGTGGTAATCACGCATCCCCACCTGACATGACCTCCTGTGACCACTCAAGACTTTCATGGGCACGTAAGCTTGTCCGTAGACAAGCCATCATGCAGCTCTGTGTCCCACAACCTGCCCATCTACGATGATTTCGGGGATGGGATGAAGGAGGGATCTGCTGGACCTTCCTGGAATGCCACCGGTGGGGTTGGCAGCCAGCTGGCACAGAAGGTGGCACCGGAGCAGCAGGCACCCAGCCCCTCGCACTGGGAATGGGGGCTGTCCCCAGAGGCACTCAGAGGTGACAGCCTGGTCATGGCAGGATGGCCAAGCACCCGCACCCTGAGCCTGGCAGCCCTGAGAGACAGGGGCTGGTGGTGGCTCTGTGGTGGTGGTGGCAGCTTGGTGGCAGTGCCTTCACAGCAGTGGCCTGTGGTGGTGTTTACATGGTGGCTCTATTGGCAGTGGTGACCCTGTGGTGGCCCTATGGCGGATCCATGCTGGCCGTGGGGTGATAGTGGTGGCTTGGTGATGACTCTGTGGTGTCTCTGAGGTGGCAGTGGGGACTCTGTGGTGGCTCAGTGGTGGTGTCTCTGAGGTGGCAATGGGGGCTTTGCAGTGTCCCTGTGGCCGTGTCTCTGAGGTGGCAGAAGTGTCTCTGAAGTGGCACTGGGCGCTTGTGGTGTCCCTGTGGTCGTGTCTCTGAGGTGGCAGTGGGGACTCTGTGGCGGCCCTGCCCCCCCCCAGCCCTGGGCATGGGGCTGCCCGGCCCGCGCCGCCCGGCGCCTCCCTCGGACCAGCCCAACAGCCCGCGGGGGGGGGAACGGCCCCGCCAGCCGGATGGTTGCGCCCGCCCCCTCCTCCCGTAGCAACGAGGCCGGCGTCGGGCGCCTGTGAGCCGGGGCGCGGCGGGCCGGCCGGTGCGTACTGACCCCGGGAAGGGCCGGGCCGGGGAGCTGCCGACAGGCTGTCCCCCGGCCCGGGCAGCGCCGCCGGGAGTGGGCCCGGGGCCTCGGGGTGTGAGGAGGAGGTTTAGGGTTGAGGGGGGAACGGGGCCGGCCGGGCTGGGCCTAGCGGGGGTGGAGGGAAGGAGGCCGGGGGGGGGGGGGGGTGCAAGGTGGACGGCTGCACGGACGGACACGCAGGTGTGGGTGATGAGGGAGTTCCCCTCGTGTTTTTCGAGACACTGGAAATGTCGGGCAGGTTTTGGCTTCCTCAGACCGTCAGAAGCGGGGTGCCCCCCTGCCGCCCCTGCAAAGCAGGGGGGGGGAGGGGGCGTGTGGAGCTGCTCCCCCCCACTCCCCCCGGGTGCCTCGCTCTGTCCTATCTCCGTAATTAGTGCAATTAGTTACTGCCCTTGGGTTGCTTCTCTTGCACCCCGGTGGCAACGGAAGCTGTCGTGTTTCATAAATGAAGCAAACATTGCTGGAGTCACAGTCTAAATACTTAGTGTGGTGTCTTGTAACACCCACCACGGCTATAACCTTAAAATGTGTGGTGTAACCTTGTCGTTAACGGCTCTCTGTGTAATGAGGAATGGTGTTTCTCATCAGTCTTGCTGTTCCCCCCCCCCCCCCCCGCATCCTCAGGTTCTTGTGGTGGTTGCGTGGTGTTCTCCCATGGAGAAAGAAATGCATTTAAAAACCCGGAGGAAAATCAATTTTAAAGCCATGCAAATTGTCAGAGGGAATGGGCTAATATAAAACTCAAAATCACTTTCAACTCCCTTCTTAAAGTAGAAGAGATTTGAAGTAGAGGATAATCTTTAAAGCAGTTTGTTGAGAGCGCATCACCTTGTCTAAGCTCGTATATATGGCTGAAATTATAGTAGTAAGGACTTTCCACATGTTGGTGTCTGGATGGTGTAGTAGTTTGGGTTCTGGCTATCCACAGGTAGATTTCAGATAAATGACTACTAGATTTCAATCTGCAGTTTTGCTTAGGGGTTAGATTATTTTTAAAGTACTTTTCTCTTTTTCTGTTGCAATTTTTAGCCATTTAGAACCTTATTTGAAAGAAGAGAGGCTTTCTTAGTCTATTTTGTCAAAGCTTTGGATCAAAGAATTGAAGTAGAGGCAACAGATCAAAAAGCTCGTACCAGACATTGAGCAAGACACGTGGGAGTTTGGCTTCTTGGATATATAAAGCCTGGATTTACCAAGAAATTGTAATTACAGTTTTGCCACGATGACACACAGACGCTGTAGCTAATGTTGTGTCAGCAGTGCCATTAAAATATGCTCTCATTTTGAATAGTTCAATTTAGCATAGTACAATGTACCTGGTATATCTAGGAAACATGCTTTTCAGGTGTGAGAGAGCATGACTGAACTGCTGAAGAGATAGGCGTTTCAGCAGTCGTGAAAAGATTTCCAAAGCTTATTATAGCTGAAGCTGGGATGGCTTGGTGCCAGGCAGATGTTTGCTGTTGAAGAGCAGGGAGATGCTCCTGGAGGCATAGGGGTGGTGGAGAGCAAAGGATTATTGAGGTGGGCAGAGGATCTGCTTTCAGGAAGTTGAATCTTGTCTGCTTTCAATGACCTGAACTCCTTTTTCCCTCACCTTGTTAAAGAGAAGCTCTAGCCCTGAGGAAAGTGCTCCGAGTAGGAAAGGATTGAAGGCTGTGAACGTAGTGTGCAAGACAGCCTCTTGCCCACAGCAGCCAGAGTGTGACACTAACAGGGCTCTGGGCAGTTTCACTGCTTTTCTTCAGGATTCCTCAGGCAACCAAGAAATCCTCAAGCACGAGCTATTTCACACCGTCAGCAGTTGCTCTAGCAGAGCTGCCTGAAAGCTCAGGCTGTCATTGTGTGCTTGCTGCAAGATGGAAGGTGTTCCCTTCCCCAGGCAGCGACAGCCTCGGCAATCCATACCAAGTTGTGCTGCCCAGGAATGAAGGTCTGGGATCACCCTCGGATGGAGGGTGGGGAGAACATCCCTGGAGTCTGCATGCTGGTCATTGTTTGGGGGGGAGTTGGCAGACTTGGAGGCTGGGGAAGTGTGAACTGCGCTGCAATAAACCCCTTGGCTCAGCAGCTAGGCTGAATAACAGAGAGACCATCTCTCTTCTTGTCTTTTAAACGCACCTTGAGATCATTCCTGAGAGCTGGATGGGAGCACCAAACCGCCTGCTAGCTGGAGGCTGGCACCAGAGTGAGCTTCCCACCATGCTCTGGGAAACCTCCTTGCTGGAAACCCTGGCCACATCCCAGCAGCTGGAATGGCAGGACAGTAGGATTCCCTTTGCGCTTAGCAATTTTCCCATCTCTATCAGCTTTAGCGTGTTCAGACAAGCTGTTCTACTCATCTCTCTGGGAATTGCTGAGGAAACTTTGGAGGCCTGGTTTTGTTCTTTATTTTGGGTGGTGTGTCAGGTTTTGGGGTTTTTTTTTTGCAGTTACAAACACCAGACCCTCCCTCTGTGCAGCTGGGAGAGTGTGACAGATGGATGTTTTTGAGCTGGACACTGAGTAGGGGTTTGTTTTATTTTGAGATAAGTGCTCAAAGGACTTTATGGAGGTGTGAGTGAGTACAGAGGGAGCAAAGCAGGGAAGAATTAGGCCTGCTGTGGGCAGGCTTGGTACACACTTCCCCCATCATGGGAACTTGGCTCTCATCAGCAGCAGCCACATTATTTTGGTTCTAGGCAGAGATTGCCAGTCCTGCTAAATTGGGAATGGGTTCAATTGCTTGCCCTGCTAAAAGTTCAGATGAACCTTGCATCCTGGAGTTATCTTTTTTTTTAATTGGATGGATTTAAAATTCTGGTCCTAAGAGGTGAAAGTACAGCAAGTCATGCTGCCACCTCCAGCCTTGCTCCCAGGAAGAGGATGCTCAGGTGACATATCAGGAGAGCCACCGCAGGGTCGTTCTGCCTTGATGCTGTTTTCCGTGTTGGTGCAGCAGGTACAAAAGAGTCCAGCAGTGATTCATCAGGAATCCTTGGATCTTGGCTGATGCCAATCAGTCCTGCTGGGCTGCTAAAATAGATATGGCCAGAGCATAAAATAGCTAATAAAAACAAAATCCTCCATGGAAAATTCATTCTTCAGGGTATGAGATTCCAGTTGCCGTGCCAAAGAGAAGCTGAGAGGTGAAAGATTTGAGATTGTCTAGCTTGAGGGAGGGGAGGGAGTATTATTGATCTCATCTCCCAGGTCTCTCCAGTCTGTTCGTTTACTCAGTTTCACTTAAAGGATTCGCATCATGGTAACCTTGATTTATTATCTGATTTTTTTTTTGATTCAGCCTCTCAGAATTGTGCACTGGCTTGAACCTGCAGTAATAAACCAGCACAGTTATTCCCTCTTATCTCCGGTATGCATGTAATGCTTTCTCTGCTGTGTGTACCTGATTCATTCTTGCGGACAGGCAGCAAGGTGAAATTTAGGAAAAAAAAAAAAAACAACCTGCCCTCTCTGATCAAGAGTATAGGACGGGTAGAGTTTTCACTCCATTCAAGAGCAGAGCAGAGAGGGCATGGCAGCAAAGGATGCTGTGGTGTCGTCTCTGTGTCAGGATGAGACTCCAGGCAGGTGCTGTGCCAGCTGTGGCCTGCAAGACCAGGCAAGGTCTTTCTAATGCTTAGCTGCGGTAAGCTGGAAGACTCTGGTGTAGCAGCCTGTTGCAGAGGCTTGGCCTCCAGCAGTAAGCGCGGCAGACGTGTGGGTCCTAGCAAGGACGCAGGACAGAAACCGTTAGTCAGGTAGGGCTGGATGAGGAGTCTAGCCCTGAGCAGGAATTGATGAATAAGCTGTATTGCACTTGGAGTAGCCTCGAGAGACACCACAGAGAGCTTCGACTCATAATTTATAGGAATAAGCTATTGCGGGTATGTGTGCATCATTACATCGGCGCATGTGTGTGCAGGCTGGAGGGGCTTGTGTCACTTTAGCTGTACTAATTAGTTACAGTAGTCATCTCTGTTTATAGACAAGCCTAAAAACAAGGGTTGCATTATCATTGTGCTGGCAGTCCGAGGGCTGCTCCTAATTAGTATCTCTCAATGTGCGAAGGGTTTTTATAAAATAAAGCTGTACAGCTGTGATATTTGTCTGGACTTGCGTCTTCCAAGGTGGAAGAATAGAAATTATTTCTGAGCTGAGATCACCAGCAAAAATATCCCCTGCAGGAGGAGAGAGGGGAGCTTCTGGCTATATTTTAATATTCGTTAGGCGATGCTTAAACATTTCTCCTGAATTATTTAAATGAAAGAGTCAGGCTTTACACCTGGGAGTAGCTGTGTTGGTATCTAGGCTGTAGCCTACTCCCACTGGAGTCAAATGTGACAAGGTTTTTAAGGGATTTGGGTAGAGCAAAAGTAGCGCTTCTGTTGTAGTACCAGTTTACTCAAATTCTCCTGGCAGCCTTTTGAATGCTGCCACAGATCCAGGAAGCCCCTGCTGCTTCAGGAAAGCAGCTTTTCATGCGTATACTGCTGGTTTTCCCCCTCCAAAATCCATCTGGAGTAATAAAGTGCTCTCTTTCTAGGGTTAGTGAGCCATCGAGTCACCCACATGAGACCAATGGCCCCCAGGTCGTGAAGGCAGTGCTTAGAAGAAGGGGATCAAACCTACCTTGTTACCCACTCATCTTAGCAAGTCAACGATATCCAGTGCGGTGGGAGGGTGTGGAGGAGTGCCAAAGATAGTGTTTAACTGGCTCAATGTCTTTCCACTCTAGCAAGCCCAGGGTTGCATCACAGCATTGTTCTCCTAAGAAGATGGATAAAGCAAAGAAGGATTTGAAGAATTCTCTGGGTGGGAGCCCCAGCCCTCCTGATACCAGCAATGAAGCTTTTCATGCGTATACTGCTGGTTTTCCCCCTCCAAAATCCATCTGGAGTAATAAAGTGCTCTCTTTCTAGGGTTAGTGAGCCATCGAGTCACCCACATGAGACCAATGGCCCCCAGGTCGTGAAGGCAGTGCTTAGAAGAAGGGGATCAAACCTACCTTGTTACCCACTCATCTTAGCAAGTCAACGATATCCAGTGCGGTGGGAGGGTGTGGAGGAGTGCCAAAGATAGTGTTTAACTGGCTCAATGTCTTTCCACTCTAGCAAGCCCAGGGTTGCATCACAGCATTGTTCTCCTAAGAAGATGGATAAAGCAAAGAAGGATTTGAAGAATTCTCTGGGTGGGAGCCCCAGCCCTCCTGATACCAGCAATGAAGCTTCATGCTGGGATTTCAGTCCAGGAACGAGTTTGTCACTTCCCAATAGCTGCAACCAGGGGACAAAAAAATACTCAGCCTTTAAACAAAAGACATTTTATGCTCATGTCCTCACTCCAGGAGCCTCCAACATCTCGGGGGTAAGTGTGAAGAGCAATTCTCTTTCTACCACTGTCCTTCTATAATGGAAAGACCAATAGTACACCGGGTGTGGAGAAATACAGCTTTCAACCCAGGTTCTAGCCCTTCATTTTGGTCAGAGGCCTTTATGCAAGACCTTGACCCTTACAAAGTGAAGCCATAAGACTCCTCCTGATCATAGTTGTGCTGCCTTCCTCAGTGGCCAGTGCTATTGCTGTCCCGATGTTGCCTGGGTTTAGGATGCCAGCATGGCAGGGCAGGCACATGGTTGTGACTGCAGATGATATTTGGAAGTAAAATCCTAATGACTGCGTGCCTAATCAGCCTTCAATCCACTTCTTAAGCTGAAATCAGGCTGCACTCTGCTGACAAATCCCCTGCCTCTCTGTGCACTGGACTGAAGTTTTCAGGTATTTCTGCCTTCTCGAGCCTTTCCTGGCCGTTGCTCACAGTCTGAATTGTCCCTAAAGCTCTGGTAAAGTTGGTCTTACAGTCTCACTTTCTCTCTGGACCTCTGTAATCCGTGTTCCCACTGTGCTACAACTGTGCTTTGTTATCACTGACGCTTCCCTTGCTGCATTTCAGGATGTTTGTGCTGGCCCCCATATGTACCACGCTTTGCTAAGACAGGCAGACCTCGAGCAGCACACCCCTAAAGGTAAATATACTGAGAGAAAACATGATGTGGCAGGAAATGGGGCCATAACTCTTGTGGTTGCTTATAGTGAGCATGCTGGGAACTAGGCTGATGACTCTAGGCTAGCGCTCCGCTTTCATTCTGCTGTCAGTGCCAGGAATGGTGCTAAGCTGCTTGATTTTGAATGTCCCATGAAAAGTGAATTTAGAGGTGGAACAAAGTGATCCAGGTGGTAAAACCATGCTCCCTTTTCTCCTGGATATATCTACTCTCCCCAGGGTTCAGAGTAGACTGTGTTGCTGCCTATGGGAGTTTGGTCCCATGGGCCATATGCCAGGAGAGCATATAAAATTGCATGCATTGTCATTGCGTATGAAGCCAGCAAGGCCCCTTTCCTGTGAAAATGGGACCTGTGAAAATGAGAGCTGTATTCAAGATCTAGGTACCCATAGCCTAAATCATGGTCCTCTCTCATTTATTCACTCTGCATCCAGCTGTGCCCCAGAGTGGCTTGTTCTCCCTAGATGCAAGGGGCCTTTGTGTATAGAGAGCTGCTGGTCCCACGTGTTTACAAGAGCTTGTTGTATCATGGATGCTCCAGTATAGGAAGAGAGCATGGTTGAAAGGTTTGACGGCACTCTTCTGGCCCCTAGAGCACTCTTGGGGATATGGATCATAAGCTGGCAGCAGGTGGAAGTGTGCATGTGAGAGGATTTTAGTCTTAGAGAAAGATGGTAACTATATATACCACCTTCCTGTGCTTAGAAGTGACATTTATTTTCATGAGTGAGGACAAATGACTGCATCCTCAAGTGAATCTTGACAAGCTAGACTCATCCCTAACAAGTGGAGACAGATCTCTATTTATGATCTGCTGCTTCTTCAAGGGGGAAGAAGCTATCAAGCTGGAAATGTAAATGCAAATGAAACGCTAAGTATTGACATAAATAGTTGGTAGTGCACAAAGTGCCATAATGGATGGTACCATGGATTTTGCAACAATGAAGTGACAAAATTGGAACAGCTGTGCTCCCTGACAACAAATATAAATCAGGGCCATTCTGTAAGGACCCCAAGCAAGAGATATGCATAAGGCTAAAGGATCTGTAGTAAACCCTCTGCATTTTAGGGATTCCTCGAAATTATTGTAAGCATGCGTGTTGGTATGGACAATGCAAATGTTTAGGATCGTATTTATTCCAGGCTAGGTGCCCTTCCTAAGAGAGGCAAGTAGAGAGAGGAGCCAGTTCGGTGGCTATTTCCTTCAGTCCCTAAGCAGACAATGTACAGCTACAAGGGTTGTGTCAGGGGCCACTTAAGAAGGGCAAGGGAGACCTTTTAGCGGACTGTTTCAGTACCTGATCCTTCTGGAACGTGCCTGGCTTCAATGTTACTGGCTGCACTACACAATTGCTTTGAAATCAAGGAGTTGTATCCATGATGCAAGCAGAAATACATGAACCAGAACCTTAAGTTTCTCTTTGGTAATGGGTGAAAGTTCATTAAAAGAAAAGCTCTGGCTCCACCAAAATCTATTTTTAGCTCAGTGCTTAGGTCTGTCTAGGGAATAGTGCTTTTTAAAGCTTCATGCAATTACTTAATTTAGGTTAAGCTTCAAATTCCCAGTTTGCTGCTGTTCTATTATTTGCGGCTTGTTTAGCAATATAAACAGTTTGGTTTATTTATGGGGTAAATGACATGGTTTAATTTCAGCCAATTCTTGGAAATGTATAGTTTTTGCTTAGTCCAAATTTCCATTGAAAACATTTGGCCAAATCGTGAGATTGTTAGCTGTTTAACTCAATTTTTTCTCACACCACTGCTGATGTGAGTGGGAGGTTTGCTTAAGCAAAAACTGAGGAGAGGTTTGTCCCCAGTAAGGTGTGAATAGGGACTTCACCACATAAAGATGACCTGAGCAGCTTGTTCTCTCCTGCAATATTCATAAGGCCTTTATCACCATCTTGACCGAGTTTCTCCCAGCTACAACTCAACTGACTCTTGGTCTCAGGGCACCCCAGGGAGGCAGGGGAATCCCACCTCTTTCTGAGAGTGAGGGAAGCTGTGCACTAGAGACTGTAACTTGCCCACAATCATGTAGAGTATCTGTAGCAAAGATGGGAACAGATCAGAGCTCCTTAGAGGCAGGTCAGTGCCCTACCTCCTCATAAGGTGTGTGACAGTAATTTTCAGTGGAGGCTTCTTCTATGCTATTATTTTGATACTGGAAAACCATAATGACATATTGCAGCAGGAAAAAAGGTATTCCTTTCTGTTTCTCATTTGATGTCTGCTTGATTCCTTTCACAAATCTAGTGAAGTGACTTCTGCAGACAACCCAGGAGACAGCACAGTATTCCTGTGTGTGTGAATGTAAAGCAGAGTGATGTCTGGTGGTTTCAGATGTGTGTTTCTCTTTATCTCCTAGTCACAACCTTCAAGATGCCTGAGGACTTTGGAAGTGTCCTGGATAAGCAAATGATTGGACCAACCACAGAGAACCTCATCAAGTCAGATTTCCCAGTACAATCATTTAAGCCCAAAGTGCAAATTGCCTTCCAACGGCTTCCAGGGCAGTGCCCTCGGAAAATGGAGGTAGAGAGGTAAGTAACCAGAAAGTGGCTAGACATCATTATGGAATGGACACAGCGGATTAGGGTGTTGATTTTTGCTTTCAAGACATGACATGTCAAAATTCTTTAGGAAAATACTATCCTGTAAGGCAGTGGTCTCCAAAGTAGGGTGTGCGCATCGCAGGGAGTACACAAGACAATTCACTGGGATGCAGGAAGAAAGTATGTTTTTTAAATAGTGTTTATTTCATCTTTTGCTCATCCTTTTTTAATTTCTGGTTTTGTGTATGCTCTATAATATAGATATATATAATATATTATACTAATATAATATATTAGTACAGTAGTACGTGTATATAATTTATAAATTGGACTCGATAATCATTGTAGGTCCCTTTCAATGGAACTATTCTATTCTATAGATGAAGAAATAAACACATATGTGGTGTGTGCTCAAAAACTTTTTTACTGATAGGGGTGCACAATCAAAAAGGGGAATTGTAGGCATGGGAGTCCATGCACGTAGAAAGGTGCATTAAGTGGTTCTTTCCCCATCTGATTCAAAACAGAAGAAGACGGCTATATCTCACCTTTGATATTGCTCAGCTCTTAGCCAACAAGGGGATAGACTCCAATCAGCTGATGCCAAGGCACCACGATCCTGACAATATGCCAACTATTGGGGAGAAGAAAGATCCTGTCTTTCCCATCTATCTCCCATTAAAGGTAAGAGAACATGTTTGCCACTTGTGATCTATCTCATTGTTTATACCACAGGATGTTTCTGAGAAATGCAGGACGTTTAGCTGTCATTGATACAACAAGCGATAAAACAAAGAAATTCTTCAGAGCCAGTTTAGGCCCTGGAGGATCTCTACAAGATGCTAAGCATCTTCTGCAGGGTGCCCACAACTTCCATCAGAATTAATAGTCCGTGAGGGTGCTCCTCACTGACATTTGTATGTCCAAAGAAAAAGTGTTGTCTCATGTTTCTCTCTGGATGCAGTAGTCAGCAGTACTGTTGTGCGAGACCTCTCCAGCTGGTGATCTCTGCTCACTAGGAGAGAGATAGAGGTACAGATATTTCTGTTTGGGAGAAGATTGTGGAGCAAAGCTTTTGCACCTGGACTGTTTTACCTTTTTGTAGCCCATTTAGGAACTGCATGCTAATTTTCCTCTTATGAAATTTTGTATCAGGTATTTTCTTCTCTCTAAAGTAAGACTTCATTCCACTCATGTCCTGGCTTTCTAGATATTTGACAATGACGAGTATGACTGTCGAACTCCAGAAGAGTGGATCTTGCTAGGACTGGAGCCAGGATCTCATGATAGAAAGCCAGTGCCTGGAAAAGCACTTTTACCTACAGATGATGTACTGGGACACGGTAAAGCTTGAATGAATGAGGCAATGCTAACAATTACAGACCAGTTCAGCAGAAGGGAGCATGTACATTCTGATGAATACAGCTCTGAATAGTAGAAACGCAATAACTCATTCTGACCAGGCTCAGGCAGACAGAGCAAGAAACCAGGGACCTCAATGGCTGTCAGTGCTGCCCGGGACTGACTGTTTCCACATCTTTAGAAGTAGTCTCTGCCCTTTTCCCTTCTTGTTTCTGTGCCTGGAAGTCAGTACAGTCAAAATTTTGCTTCATTGGTATGTAGGTATCATAGTGAAGTTAGTTAGCTTGAATACAGTATGTTTTGCCTGGATTTCACTGCGAGTGCGGGATCAGAAGTCAAGTTCGAACTTTAGTGAAAACCCAAGTAGTAAATCTGGGGCAAATTAAGTGATGTGCATGTCTGTTGTTTTCCTGTCACTCAGAGCCTTCCCAATGAGAAGGCATCACTAGGTACAGCTGTACTGGTGTCCAGTTGTGGCTGCAGCTCATAGCAACACATCTGCACTAGCTTTAAAGCAGAGGAACTGGCATGCATACTCACTGCAGCTCTGGGGCAACCTCCAGAGGCTTGACTGTCTGCAAAACCTAAGCATCAAATGTAAGCTGTGTGGATCCTCAGGCAGCCAGCATGTGATGGCTGAGTTCTGCTTGCAGCTGGCTTGGGGAGCACAACACCTGATCACTCTCCTGGTTGACTGGACTGTCCTGCACACAAGTAGTCAGACCCTCTGGGCCCTAGAGGAGGTGAGACCACTGGCATCCGTATAGCACCAGCACTGTTGCAAATTCCTATAGCTCAGACCTGTGGTTAACAGTGTCTGTTCTAAACTTCAGTATAATGTTGTCCTGACCTGTATCTATATCTATATCGATATATATCTGTCTGGCTAACACCTCCCAGCATTTAAGAAAGTACGAATGTTTGAGTTGGGTGCCCTGGGAATGACCCAGAGAAATAATAGACTGGGGGAGAAGGCACAGGGTTTTATACCTGCTCCCAATTAGAAGAATGAGGACTCATGTGGAGGGCGACACAGGGCTAGAGCTGCACTTGGGAAAGGAGAATGGGATCCCCATGGAACCCATGTGGGTAATGAGAGGCCCTGGATCAAGGGGTGAAGGAACTGGGAGGCAGAGGGGTCCCCAGGTGCAGGCTGAAAGAGGATGTAGGGACATACAGGACCCAAATATGACACTGTGTCAAAGAGTGAGCGGGAGTGCCTGAAGTAGGAGGTGGGAGGATGACCCACAGGGAACCCACAGAGCTAAGATGAGAAAAATGGAGGGCTCTGGTGTGTGCAGTTGGAAATGGTAAGCTGTAAGATCTGAGTTTGTTATTTAGTTGATCACACCAGAAATTATGAGATTGACTGAAATTCAAACTAGTGAATGGATTTAACTGTAGCATCACCACTGTGGTCAGAAAAGTCTATTTGCTGTAGCCTCCTGGAGAATGGACTAACAGCGTTTTATCCTTGATTCTTTCAGAGGACCCCAAAAGCCAGAAGTTAATCTACAAGTGGATTGATGTTGGTGTTCTGGATTATGACAAGGAGACAAAGCTCTATTTGGTCCATAAAACAGATAAGAATGGGCTCGTCCGGGATGAAGAAGGGAGACCCGTCCTCAATGGAGGAATAACTCCAGAAGGTGTGTTTGTGTTTTTTGAGTATAGCCTTCTGGAACCTGGCATATACTCTGAGAGCCAGTCCATTACCCACGTTGGTCCTAGGTAGAGGTGGGAAGGACATCAAGAAGTCATTTAACTCCCCTCCCTGTTATCGCTCTTGACACTGTCTGTTTAACCTGTCCGGAAAAAACTCCAGGGCAGAGAACTCCACACCTTGATTTGACAACATATTTCAGGCCTTCTCTTTGGAGATACCTTTTTTTTTTTTTTTTTTCCCTGTCTCCCATCTTTTCTGCTTTCAAGAAAAGTTAAATGGTGGTATTTTTGGGCCAATGCCATTTTGAGAGGGAATGTGAACAGATTAAGATGAAGTACCCCCCTCTTGAAAGGTTTGGAGATGCTGGTAATTCCATGCTCCTTGTCTGTAGCTGACCTCAGCTTTGATCCCTCATTTTGATCTCAAGTAAGCCAGTCCAATAATAATATCCATCAAAAAGCTGCTGTCAGCATTGCAAGCTATTCTGAGTTTTATTTTCCCTGTAGACTCTTGGAAGCTTTATTTTTGTTTCCCAGGAAGAGCCCCATTGCTGTCATGCCAGTACTGGGTGCCACGAGTTTGTCTACTGTTTCTGGCCGAAGATCCCCAGGTGTTTGCACAGCGGGTAGTTTCTGCCAACAGCTTGCGTAAGAAGACAGAGGCGCTGCTACTGTATCACCTGTATGTGGACTGCATGCCCACAGATGGACTAAATAGCATCAGTGAGAAGGGCCTGCAGAGAATGAAGCTGTTGGCTACGCATACTCCCAAACTGAAGAAAGAGAAGAGGTAAAGTGTCAAGTATACGTCTGGGGTCTCAGCCTTCAGTCCATTAACATTGTAGGACTTCATAGGGCTACAAAACAAGTGGTAATGGAGGCAGATCTTGAGCATCCAGCTCATAGACCATGGATCTCATCTGCCTTCTAGCCTGTACACATGCACACCACCCTCTTGCCCAGAGTGTCATCAGAAGTAGGTAAGACAAGAGCCCCAGGGACACGTGTACAGGATGGCTGATCTGTTAGTGTTCCCAGATGAAGTAGATGTACTTCATACGCAGATCCACTGAGCCATGCTTACACCTGCAGTTAAATGGCCTTCAACAGCAGGAAAGTTAGACAGAAAAGTCATGGTTGACCTTGCTGTCTCCCTGTGTTTTCAGGGAACAGATCAGTCATCGCTGAATTGATCTGCAGGCCACCAACTGTCTCTAGAGAGTTGGCTGTTGTCTGCTGATGACTCTTATACCTATTAACAGCTGCTAAAACAAATCACAAGATCTGCACAGAGTGAACCAAACAGAACAGGGGATCTCCACCTGGATATAATCAAGTGTCTCTTTGAGATGCAGTTCATATCAGGAAGGGGTTTTAAGAGTTCCTGGGCTGATGAATCATGAGCCGTTGGTGACGTCACTGGGAATCAGCCATGACTGATTGCCCTGCTCCGAGACAGAAAGGTGTGAATGGTGCGTGGTCTGCCAGACTAAACTAGAGAGTAAGAGTGTAATTAGTCTCTGTTTGTGAGCAGAAACATAGATATAAAGAAAAGTATTCTGCCTGCTTGAGGTGAGATGTGATGATTTCCTAGGGCAAGCAGAGCAGGGTTTCAGCACTTATCACATGTGTTGGCTGAGGAGACTGATTTCAAGATGTGTTCAGGAGAACACAGTTGGGAGGACAGCTCAGACAGTCCAACTTTTCCAGAACTGCCAGCTAGCTTCTTTAGTCCTTGGGTTTTTTTCTCCTCCCCTCTGTAATGGTTCTCCCCCTGTGTGCCCCCACTGAAGATTTTGCTTTGATCTGAAAAGGCACTTGAGAAGGCTGCAGTCCAGGTTCCCACTTGCCTCTGTCATTAAATGTCCAGTTGATAGCCATGCTGGCTGCTTCATTGTCTGCACAGCTCTCCTAATGCCTTCGGTAGTAGGTGAGCTTCTGGGTTAGCAAATCCAGGAGGCAGGGAGTGAAAGGTGGGTTTTGCAGTAAAGCTACTAACGTACTTTTGCTCAAACACCATGGGCTATCATTGTTTCCATGTCTTGTAACAGGGTGTTAGACCATATGTGCTGCCTGGAGAAAGAAGTGAGATTAGACTATGAACGCACCATGAACAGGATCAGCTTTGACAGAGTTGTCACTTCCAAACCTCAGACATTTTCTTATGTCACCCTGCCAGACAAAGAGGAGAAGAAAGTACCAGAGAAAGGTATGGGACACAATGAAGCAGTTTGTACTCGGCATGGTTACAGGACCTCTTGGTTTTGATAGTATTCATGCTTTGTTGTAGAAACTCTCAGGTTCATGTTAATGATTAGGGCTCATAAGGGGCAGCAGCAGGAGATTATATGAGACTTTTGAGTATGTCTGCTCTTTTTTAGGATATATTTGCATGCTCATGTTACCTCAGTGTAATGCATTACCATCCATCAGCTAAGCAGCAGTAGCTCTGCGAACGTACCCTTAATGGCACCAAATGCATGGCAGTGTAATTATCTTAACTACCTTCTGTTCAGCACTGCGCTGGGGCTGGCCACCTTCCATTTGCTCTGCTCGGCTGTGGCATACCTCAGGTGTGAAAGAAGGCCACGGATTTCTTTTAGAGTTAGGAACTAGAGGAAAATGACCACAGTAAAAGGTATAGGGGGGGTGTGAATGTGCGTATTTTGTGGACTTCAATCTTCCAAATGTTGGAACACCTTGAGGTGGTTCACAAGCAGCCTCTCACAGATAAGATGACTCAGCTGTGCCTTGAAGCCTCAATGGGAAGGTTCCTCAAGTCCCATGTTCTTTCTCATGGGAATTTCATGAGCCAAAGCCTCAGGAAGGTCAGGCACCAAGACGGTCCCTCAGCCCCTAATGGGAGGCTGCAGAAAGGCTCTGCTGCAGAGCAGAGACTCTCTTTCATCTGGCCATCTGCTGAAACTGCTGCATGATAAGGCCTGTGCATTAGAGAGTCCTTTTCACAACCACTGTTCCCAAGGGAGCTGTAATCTTCCTCTAAAACCGATGTTGGGATGGCTGTTGCAGGCAATAACATGTTATTTTTTTGGGTTCCAGGGCTCATCTGGATCCCTGACTATCCCTTTGATGAACGACGAGCACATTTCAACTTTGTCTCACACCTGAGCAGGCCAGAAGTCATTCTTCTCCTCACACAGGTGCAAGATGAGTGCAACAAGGCAGCCACCATGTCTCTGTTTAACTCAAATTTAGCCAAGCATGTCTGCTTGGAGGAGTTTGAACAGATCCAGACCCAGACCTTCACCCAGGTGAGTGGAGGAAGCATGGGGGGTGAACAGATGGAGCAGCCAGGAGGGCTCTCAGTGTGTATGAGAGATGCAGCAGCTGCAGATCAATTCCTTGGAAATTGATGAGCTTTCAGAGGAGACATTTTGGGTGGGACAGGGAGGAATTTGCATGTGCATGTCAAATTTCTTGGGGTATGAGGAGAATGGGCCAAAAGAGCCATAGCCGCCTGGTTAGCATCAGCCAATGCTGACTGTGCTTTTAGTCATGTGTTGAACAAGTAGCAACATAGGGCTACAGACCCTCTTTCCTCATCCTGGTCTCCATGAAGATAACAGTCCTGGTTGGCACTCCAAAGTTGGCACTCCAAAGTTTCCCTTTTTTTTTTTTTTGTTTTTATTTCCCCATCCCTTCAGCTGCAAGGCACAAGAGCTTTGATTCCTCCTGAAGCACTCATAGGGGTAATGTTTTTCCTACACTCTATGTTCTTTATGTACTTAATTAAATTACTCTGCTTGCAATACCAGCAGACAGACTAGGGCAAAAATTTGCAACTCTGTGGTAGCTCTCACCAGAAGAGCTTCGTGCCCTCTAAATAAGGGCAGCACATTGCACCCTGGATGTGGCCACACCGAGTAGCTTGCACAGGGTTACACAATAAATCAGCGGCAAGAGGGAATGTGCTGGTCCTTCCCAGTCCCATGCTGTTTCAGCTAGGCAGTGCTGTCATCCACTCAGTGACTGAGGTTGTTTTATTACACACAAACAGTAGCTGCCTGTGGAGCAAAAGTGACACTTGGTGGTATTTTAATAAATTAAAACACTGCAGACTGCTGCTGCCCTTGGCTTCTTCCCCTCTTTCTCCTCACTTGTCAAGAGAAGATAACATTCTGTCCTTTACTTGCTCATCATACTGTCTACACAACTTCTTATGAGGGACCCTGACACAGTCAGCTCCAGTGATACTGCTCTATAGAAAAGAGAACAAAAAGGAAACACTGGATGCAAAAAGAAAGAATAGAGCACTCCTGCTTTTTAATATCAGGCTTTCTTTTTGTAGGTCTTTTCTCAGTGAAGGAGATGTATGGCCAGGTTCAGATGCGACATGTGTGTGCATGGATTTGAGAGCTACTGTTTAGCTGCCACAGCTCTGACAGAACAGTTGCCTTTCACAGCAGAGAAAGGTCCAGCAGTCCCAGCTAGCAGCTAACCTCGCTGTACTGCTTTCCCATCAGCCCTTGGAGGATTACAGGCTTTGCTTTTTTTCTTTGCCCTAGGTTCAAATGTTTCTCAAGGATACTTGGATCGATACTTTAAAGACTGCAGTAAAGAGCAACCTGAGACATGCAGGCAAAGACTGGTACAACCTGGAACAGAGCCACTGGGATGTCTACCAGATGTCCAAACTGCATAAGCTGATGAAGCGCATCAAATTCATGCTTCAGGACTCTGTGAGGTATCTGGTCCAGAACTCACTGATCAGCTTCACCCAGCTTTTGCTGGATGCTTGCCATGGTATCCTGAATTGCTCACAGGACATGGAATGGGGAGATGACCTCATCGATAGTCCCTACAGGTAAGGAAGGGAGAGGAAAAAAGGGTGGAAAGAGCAGAAAAGTGTAGTGCCATTGTCTTTCTAACTACTGTTTTTGCAAGCAAGCTTTGCACTGCAGCTTTATAGGCAGGTTCACCCAGTCCTCCACCTGACACATTTGCTTGAGTATGGAAGAATGACACAGAGCTATCTGCTCCGTTAGTGCAGATTTCACGTTGCTGTTAGTGATATGATGCAGCCCATCAGAACCAAGGTCTGCTATTTTGTCGTACTGTTCTAAAGGTTAGCCACTTCAAGCATTCTCAGGGGAGCAAATAATTACTACTAGCTTTTTTCTGGAGGCCGGAAAGAAGAATACCAGGAGGCATGGCTGGTTAATTCCATTCTTGGATTAAACCTCAGGAGTAGGATCTGGCCTGGGATCTCTAAAGAATACAAAATTCAGGTTGTCACAGTGCCTAGAATTTTCTTTGGTTGAGTATTGATTTAAGGATTTCTGTCCTTCATCGTATTAGAAAAGGAAGGTTTAGAAATTGAAAACAGGAAGAGAACAAAAAACCAAAAACCTGCCGCTCACATGAAGCCTTTTACCTTGAAATCAGTGTAAGTCTTGACATTGATTTCAGCTGATCCTGAGCTGTGCTGGTAAAATACAAGATTGGGAGATACTGAATATAACTTCTGGAAGGTGCATGTTAAGAGTATGTTGGAGATGCTGAATGCCTGGTTTGAAGAGCACCTACAATTTTTCTGTAAAGCAGCTCCAATTCTCAACATAAGGTTAGGATTTTGGGGGATCCTGGTGTGTCATGATTGACACTTCCTTCGCCTTTGATAGACAAGAGTTCTCAATGTCTTTGTCTTTAGTGGTAAATTCAGTACTCAGTGTTTCATATCTTCAACTGTATGGGACAGTCTTCCTCTCCTCTGCTTTCCTGTCCAGTAGGCATTTTAGTATCAGCACCAGAGCAACATAGTTGTGTGCCATGATCTAAAAGCATTCCTGTTCTTCCTTATCTCTTCCCACTGCAGGCCTCAAAGGAGTCCACTCTTTGTAACAGACCTTGTGCTAGACAGCAGTGGTGTTCACTTCAGCCCCCCTGTGGAGAGCTTTGAGAAGTCTCTCGTTTCTCTGTTCGACAAGGGAATCCTGGTGACTCACACTGTCCCACAGCTGGAGAAGGTGAACTCTTCTGTATCAACAGTGATAAAGCTGTACCAGTCTCCTCAGTGCATTGCAGCTTGGCATAGACACCCCTGAGCTTGTGCTGAGGGAGAGAGTTGCGGAAGTAGGTAGTTGGGAATCCAGTTAAATTAATTTAGGCACAGCACTGTGCCAATACAATTCTGTTCTGACAGGATTTCTTCAAGCTCCCCAACACTGTAGCTATTCTATGTGGTTGCTATCTCTGCTTTGGTGCTGCATGTTCTGTGGAGACATGCCCTAAGTAACCTGGTTGCTCTAAGTGCATGGCAGCTTGTAGAAGCAGACTCATAAAGGAAACGGCACCTTTTCCAATGCTGTCAGTCTGGTGCAGATCTCTTCTGCATATGCATCCTTCTGCCTGTTACTGTCAAAGACCTATCTCCCTAGGCCCTCTTTCTTTGGCAGGGCAAGATAAAACTGATAACACAGTTCCTGACACAATGTAGAAGGATGGACTGCATGACTTCCCAAAGGTGCCACTAGTGATTATCTTGCCCCTCTCCTGAGGAGGCATGGTTAGCTCTGCTAGTCCTGAAAGACCTCTCTCCTTCCTCTTCCAGTATGTGTTGGAGAACATACATATCACAGACACTCTCTTGCTGGACTCAGTAGGCTTGCAGGAACCAGAAGTGGAAGAACTACGTGAGGCTATGCGGTCTGCCATTCAAAAGGCCCGGATCCCTCTCCAAGCCTATGCCAAGAAATATGAGAAGTTCTTAGAGCTAAATAACAATGACATCGAGTACTTCCTAAGGTAAGTGGCCTCCGACAAAGCCACCTCTAACCCAAATGGCAGGCCTTTTCAGAAGCTGTTGTGTGGATGTGCATGAGAATGTGGGACCGGTTCTGAGACCACGAGTGTGCGTGACGTGCCTCAGACGTGAGATCAGGGCATCCATGAGAGGCAGCCTTTAGCCACAGGCAATGGTCCATGCTTTTAGAGGATATTGGTGGTGGCAGTGAGAATTTCTTCCTGCATCTGACAGCAGTCACATTCCTGTCATGTTTGTAAGTGTAATTGGAGATATTAATGGCCCTAAAAATGACTCATCCTGTTTGAAAATCCAGTTAGCATACTTGACTCTGACCTCCTTCAAATAGCGTCTGTTCAGACTGATAACATTCTGTAGAAAGTAATGTTTTCTTTTGTTTCAGCCACATTGTTTTCACTGCCACAACTCTTTGCACCTACGCTGTCCTTTAGCCTGTTACTTTAATGGTCTTCTTTTTAGGCTTCACGTTTTCTCTAAGCATTGGGACTGAAGCCCTTTTTCTCTTTTGTTATTCCAGCTTAATCAATTTACAAATCCCATCTGACAAATTCTGATCTCTGCCCAGAACTCACGGAGGTGCCCGCTCTCCCCCAAGGTGCCTCCTGACCTTGCACTGTTTACACCAGTGCTTTCATTTTTGTCTCTCCCTCTCCTCTTGCCTTATTACCTCTTTCATCTCTTTCTTCCACTCCTTTTCTGCAGCTAAAATATTTTGTGCTCTTATTCCACTTCATACCTATTATGCTGTAAAACACGTTGTAGATACGAGTCTGTCCCTTCCATTGCTCCCCGATAATGCTCCTCAGCTACATACCAGTTCCATGTCTTCTCATATACACATCTTCTGAAACTGGGGGCCTGTCTACACCGCTTTGTGGGTGTAGCTGCAGTGCAGGCAGGCATAGGCAGTCTGTCTTTCTCTACTTGGCATTGGTAACTGTAGCAATGAAGACACTGAAGCAGAACCAGTGCAGGCTGGTCACCCAAATATATTGACTTTAGATGGGATGTCTTTGCTACTATACCTTCCCATGCTCGGTTAAAGCTAGCACGCATGTACTTGACTGTGACACAAACACTCCTCGCTTCCTATGTAGGCATATCTTTGGTGGTAAGGTCTAGAAGGCGTTGGTACCCTCTCAGTCTGTGCTTGCAGAAAGTTGTATATATTCAAATAGATGCATGTTTTAATAACAATAAACCTACTCATTATTAATTTCCTGTCCTGATCATTTAGGCGTACGTGTCTGAACATCCAACAAACAGCCTGGATGTTCAAATAGGTCTACGTCACCTTTTTTGTTGGTGTTTTTGTTTACAGAGACTACAAAGAGCAATGTCCATCTGCCCAGGAGGTGATGAATATAGTAAACATGCACTTGTCTGAAAAGGAGAACCTGGACAACACTCTGCCTAGTTCTGTTGTCATTGGTCCCTTCCATGTCAGCGTAGAAGATGTTAAGCAATATCTGTCCAAAAAATACAAAGAGCTTGCCACTTCCATGTTGGACATACTGGCTAAAAATCTCCATTTGCAGGTGGAGGATGTAAGTACCTGGTTCAGTCGATTATCTGTCAATGTCTTGTATAGTCCTCCTACTTTTGAAGTTGCTGTGTTTGTCAAATAGCCAAGGGAAGACGATAACTGAGGCCACAATAATGAGGACGTTTTAAAGATTGCATTGGAGTGATTAGTTAAAGAAAACTAGGGGGGCGATATGCAGACTCAGCCAAACCAAGTGTTAAATATACTTAATAAATTATGTGCCTGAAAGTGCTATCTCTTGAGATTGAAGTCTTCAAGACCCTAACATCTTATAAAAATCTGTTGGTGGATGGAAAGTAATTGCCTAGAAGACTACTGGATGGTCCTTCTGCTTGCTCTGAGGATAACTGGAATATAGACAATTGCATCTGCCAGAGGGTTGTCCAAATCTATTACTGTCATCATTTCAACCACATACCAGCAGTTCCTCTTCCTCTTTTTTTGGCAGTCTCATTCCATTTAAACTCAAATGAGATGCATGGAGAAAGACTGCGGAAAGAAAAAGATGGAACAAGACTATGTACTCATCACTTTAGACCACCTTCAGAATGGGAAGTTGGTGGATCATGGCAGGCTTTCCAGTTTGCCTGTTAGCAATTAATGACTTTTGATGGTCTTTCCTCTGCTATGTCTTGCTGCAGATCTGTGATGCATATAAAGCTGTCAGCTGCAAAATGCATGAGAAAGCAAACAGTATTGAGGAGCTGGCTGAGCTGCGGGAGTGGATGAAGGGAGTCCCTGAGCAGCTGGCTGTGCAGGAGGTAGGACACGCTCCCCTTATGGGCAGGGAACACCAAGGGAAGTGAGCGGGAAATGTGTCAATGCAATGTGTGGTGTCTCAGAAGCAGAACTCCAGTTTTCTTGCTTGGATGTATATGTATGCAAGGCTATAAGATTTTTTGCTTTCTATTTTTGTAATTCCTAAGATTTGTGTTTTTAAATACACATATCATGAATTTAAATAACTGCTATTTTGTTTTGCATAGATAAAAATCTTGCCTAAAAGACTTATGTTTGCTTTTTGTTGCCTTCATGACCCATTCTGCATTTTTTTGCAGAATACCTGTCTTCTAAAAATGAATGTCGTTTTCAAGAAAATATTTCTGCTATCAGATGTTCGTGTTGCTGTTAACATATTTCTTCTAACAGTACATTCTAATGCTGAGTTATTTCAAAGTTATTTGCAGTGTAGGTCTTCTCTCAGTGAATAAATGGGGAACAAAGGCATCAAGCAGTAAACTGACTTGTCCGTGCCAAGGAAGGAACCTGGAGGATAACAGGAGGATAACAAAACACTCAATTTCTGTCCAGCACTTTATCCACTAGGTCACACTTCTTTTCATTCATATAGAACAGAGGGCGATGATGGCATGATCATTCACAGAGCAAGGGGCTGTAAATCCATTCCTACTGTTCACACAGCAGAGAAGCAGCCTACATCACATTAAGCTTGTGTGACAAACACCCTTCAAAGGCACCTCATGAAAATGAGGTATACACCAGAGAGTTGGAATCAGTATGGTCTAAAGTTGTCTATTTTTTGTCTCTTTCTCTCACTCTGTGCAGGAACTGATTCGTGAAGTCACGGAAGATTACAAGGTCATGGAGGAATTCCTTTACAATCTTACCGAAGAAGATTTCAATGACATGTGAGCACAAGGCATTTCTCCCACTGTCAAAGTGGGACACCTTGCAGCAATTACCACTCTCAGTGCTTCAGGGGCTATGTGTCTATCAGGGGCTCCAGCAGAACTTTTAAGTGCCTCTTAGGCTATATGAGCACTGAATTCTTGAAATGAAGCTTATAGACAAGAAGCGTGGGTTCATGTTGCCTTCTGGCCTGGGGCAAGGCAAACTGGTAGCTGTTAACCTGTTTAACATATAAGCTCTTTTATCTTGTTTTGGGGGAGACATTTGCAAGGTCTCAAAGTGCAGATTAGTCTGTGTCTGAAACTGAATAAACACTTCCAAGGTAGGAACACTACCAGGGTTTGCTTAGGCCTAGGAAGGAACATGAACCCTGTATTATTGTTACTGCATTTCTTTTCCATGCAGTCTCCTCTTGATTTTATCCTTGGCTATGTTATTCAGATTGGGGCCTGACTATGCCCCAGTAGCAGGGTCAGCTCACAAACACAACTACACAGCTGCTAAAGTCAGCTCAGCCCTGGAAGCACCTCTCATATGACATGGATTTGGTCCAGTGTGTCTGCAACCTGAGTGAGTCTCTGCAGAGAGACTCCTGAAACTAGAAGCACAGGATGCACAGTGCAAAAACCCCACAGAAACAGCAGGAAGCAAAAAAACCCACAGAAGCTCAGTTCTAGGACAGCTTAGCACAGATGTAGCTGTGTGGTCACTGGCCAGACCTGGCACGTGCAGAACTAGTAGGAAATTGCTCTGTCCCCAGGCACTGGGAGGGGTGTGACCTCAAGTGTAATGCTGCAAAGCTTGCATCTGGCATTGCGTAGAAGCTAACAAATCCAAATGGAGTAATGGGTAGGCTACAGCTGAGTTAAAACCAAGAAACCCACCTTGGCATGAGCAGGCACTTTATCCAGCCTTTCCTAGACCTGCATTGCACTCCCCAGGGCACTCTGTAGAAGCCTTGCTATCCAGGGCTTTGCTGTATCTGGCTACCCTGGCCCCTCACTGCCCTGCTTAACAGGAGACTGGCTTTTTCAGTAGCCCTGAAAAGCCACAAGCCAAGACTCTGACCCCATTTTTTTTTTTTTCCCCAGTTACTTGTGAATACATTCAAAGACAGACATTCCCTCTGGATGCCAACTGTTATTTTGCCGTCTCCTAGCTTTTCAGCAATGTACTGGATTTGTTCCTTTTAAAAAGGCCCTCCACTTCTCCCCAGCCCTCTCCATTTGAATAGCCTAGTTACAAGGACTGCATATCAACAAGAAAAGCTGGAAAAAAGCATTTTGTTGAAACCACATATGTTTCTGTTGTTGTAAAGCTTCCTTGTTTGGTGGGAGTTGGCTTTCTCATTCTGTTATTTTCAGCATTTCAAACATATGCTCAAAAAGCTTCTCTCTCCTCTTTTCTTTCTTTTTTTTTCTTTGTTTGTTATATCATGTGAGTGCAGGTGGGCTGCAAGTTACTGGCCACTGAAAATAACTATGCAAGCTGAGTCCATTCGGCTCCAGCACCTGGAGGATGAAGACAAATTTCGCAAAATCCAGGTCATGGATCAGAATGGCTTTCAAGACAAACTGGAAGAGATGCAGGTATTAAGCCACTAACAATAAACTGTCCAGAGAAGGAGCCTTGAAGCTCTTCTGGTCAGCCAGGTGGAAAAATTTCAGATGAGATTTTAGTCAGATGAGTTTTTAGGTCAATGTATTGTTGGACCAGAAATTATCAAACACACACACCCCTCGTTTTATTATTGGAAGTTGGACTTTTGATAAAGAGTTTCATTTTTGTGTGAAATACAATACTCTGCAGAAATACTGATTTTTCACTGGGAAGGTGTTCATCAAGGTATGATATTCTGATTCTTGGTGCTCAGGCAATGTGTGCACCTCTTCTTTCTTTCTTGTGCACTCAGTTCCCTGCACAGCATCTCCCATGATGCGCTGCCATCAAGGGGGAAAATTCAGCATTCAGTCAGGGAACTCATCTCATGTGAAAGGCCCTGAAACAACAATAGTAGAGTTTTGGAGCTAAGATACCTCTGGTTTCTGCTGAAATAGTTTGGATTTTATTTTTCACCCAAAACTCTTAAATACTGAAAAAATAATGCCATCTTGGAAAGGCTGTAATCAGTGACCCAGATTATCTTGGAAATACCATTCCAGAATTATAATACCCCAACACTGGATTAAAAAAGGAACAAAAACCCCAAACAAACAAACAAAACAGAGCCACCAAAACAAAACAGGAAAGTTATTAGGGAGGCTCTGTGTTGTTAAACAATTCTTGGATACTGAGTGACCTAATAGAGCTCACCTGTTCCATAATTAATGACAGTATAAATTCAGTAGCAATAAATTTGGGCAGACTCACTGCTCCCACTTCCCAGGGATTAACTGTTGTCACAAAGACGAAAAGCAGCTGGTCATCACATTTGCACTTTTAACCACCTGACCAGTGGTTATTGCTTCCCCTCACCACTTTCATTGTCATCGAAAGAGAAGTGGAATTGGATTAGGGGAGGTGAAATTGTGAGCATAAAAATACTGCCTTTGAATGTGACAAAGAGCACACTAGGAAGCTGAGATCTTCAGAGGCAGCACTCCACTTCAGAGCCACACCTCATGCCTGCTGTTTCTCTTCCAGCTGACTGTAGGTGGATTTTCCATCCAGGCAGACGTTAACCAAGCTCATGAGTTGGCTAACAAAGCAAGGGAGGTCAGGAAGCAGCTGAAGGAGCTTCAGAATTTGGCAATTCTCTACAACAACAGGGAAAGAATCTTTGGGATGAAAGTTACTAATGTAAGTTTCAGATCCTGTACCTACAGGACCCTAATCTTTGTTGGGCCTTCTAGGTTGTAGGTAGAGCAAATAATGAGACGCAGTTCCTTTGGAAGGAATCCTTCATGCTCTTTTGGTTTATCTGGTGAACTGCTTCGGTGGTCCTGTAGAGTGACCATACTGCTCTGTCATTCCACTGTGCTGCAGAAGAATTGATCCCAGGCGAAGGTGGAAGGCTCTTCACGGGCCTGATATTGCCGCTTCTTTGAGAAACTTTGGATGCCTATGCTCAGATCTCAGTGAGGAGTTAATGGGGAGCAATTGGATGGAGAAAGTCTTGAAGCAGCAGTTAAGATGCATCAGTTTCTGTAAGGCTGTTACTGCAGTTATATTGATGTGAATGAGAATGGTTGCATAGTGGTGTGCAGGCAGCTGGCTGGGCTGGGAGTGTGACATGTTCTCCAAAGGCAACAGTTTGTAAAGTTACAAACATTTATTTTGTCTATAGCTTTTCACCTGCCAATGAATCATTGTCATCCACGTCCAGCCTAGTCTGGCTGCAGAGTAGAAGTGGAGTTCACATCAACCTTTCCTGTCTCTCAGTTTATGGTTACTTCTCCTTCACTGTAAGGAGCCAAATGTTCATATGCTGTGCAGTGTGTGCTTTCACTGATGTGTGTGGGTTGCCCAGCAAAATCTCCTCATTCTGCAGCCAGACCATTTGTAGAGGGAAGTGGAGAGTGTGCTTTCCATGGCAGACACACGGTGCAGGCACAGCTCCGCTGGATGCATTTTGGCCTGAATGTGTGAAGCCCAGCTCTGCTAGTTGCTCTCCCTTGGAATCTGTATTGTGGTCCCAGGAGAAGGTAGTCTGATACATCCTCTTGAAGTACATGTTTTCTCATTGCTTACTTGCAATTCAAAAAAGAATTGGGCCTTTTTTGGCCTTTTGACATGCAAGCTGTTGTCTAGAGGGGAATACACTAGTTGCTTATGCTTGCTTTTTCTCTCTTTCCAAAGTACAGTAAGCTATCCAGGATGGTTAAGGACTTCCAGCCATACTATGATCTCTGGACTACAGTGTCAGACTGGATGCGGTGGTATGAGAGCTGGATGAATGATCCTCTCATGGAGATTGAGGCTGAACAGCTAGAAAAGAACGTCAGTGACTCTTTTAAGACAATGCAGAGATGCGTGAAGCAGTTCAAGGATTCACCAGGTAGATAAGCAGTCTGGGGAAGGGAAGTTGGTGCATATCAGCATTTTGATGTGAGGCATGTCACAGCGTGCTCTGAACAGAGATTGTCAGGATGTCACATGGATGTGTTGTGTGTATTAGAGCCAGCTGAGAAAATGCTAACAAAGTTATTCTCCACTTTTTTTTCTGGAACTATGATGATTCACGTCTAGATGCTAGTTTGCTGCTTGAAGTACCAGTTTGGCATGGAAACAACCAGGCTGCAAATCCCTTTTATGCCTGATTCCCAAGACAATACTCAGATAAAAGCCACCCTCTTATGTTGCAGTTAATATTTACTCATTTATATAAAGTAAAATAATCCAGACTAGTCATAGAGAATTACTATATAGCCCAGTGGCTAGACGTGTGGGTTTAAGCCCTTATGCAAGTCAGGCAGCAAAGAAACTTGAATCTGTCTTCCAGGTGCTGTTTTCTTGGCCACTCTTATTTTCTCTGTTGGCCAATGAATTTAATGGAAAGCCAGAAGAGATCTTGATTATTGTTATGAAAAAAAAAAAAAAATTGCAAAATCTGGCCATTTTCTGTGGAATGTAATAACCGTTTTCCTTCCTACCTGATGTGTAAGAAGTTTAGACGACCACATCCAGCCCTTGCAATTCACGTGAAGGGTTTTTTTAATCATGGCTCCTAGTAAAGCTGAAATTGAGACTTCAGTCATAGCTTAACTTCCCATTCCATGATTCTCAGAGATGCATTGGTCATTCCTTAGAGCTAATTCTAAAATCTCCTGCCAGATGGCTTAGATTGAAATATATTTGCAGTGGGAGATTTTTGATTCATCCTTTTTAACTTGAACTCGCTCTTAAACAATGCCATGAATCAGCCCCAATGGAGGAGGTGATGAGTGGATGCGTGAGTAACTATGAATCATTATGGTAAACAGAAATACTAAGAATACCTGCTCATATTCATTGCAATATTCCCTGGCACCTGGTAAAATATATGCATCGTCCTTGAGTCTGCCTTGTCTTTGCATACCGCCCAGCAGGGAGTGTGAGGTGGTCGCATCCTTGCTGTGTGTGACCACACAGGGTGCAATAAAAGGAGACACAAGCTGTAGCCAGAATTGGGAAAGGAAGCAAGTCTCATGTTCTTTGCCTGTCCATTCCTTTATTCACAATAGCACGAGCTGAAAAAGGGCAGGATGTGAACAGTGCAGAGCTGTAGGCTTCCAGGATGCCCACAGAGAACCACACCCTTTCCTTGACTTTGTTCTTCCTATGAGGCAAAAATACCTTTGGCTGTAGCGTGACCATAGGCTGCCAGGGCCTCTCCTGCATGCTTTCCATTTCCATCGCTGGCTGGGATCCTAGCCTACTTCTAGCTCTTACGTATAGTGTCCGTCTTCTATTTAGGATGGCCTGAGCTGGGGTGTGAGATAACTTGCAACCCAATCTTGTTAAGGAAGTGAAGACCTTGGAACAATGAACGGATCTTCTAAAATATCTGTTGGTAGATGGGGCTTCATCATGCTTGGGCCCATATTAAGGAATTCAGTTTGTTTGCTTCTCATCTTTCAGTGAGCTGTAGGCTAAGACAGACTTCTGCGTAGCATGGACTTGCCTGTAACACACTTCTGGCTTATAAGCAAGTCTACTTCTGAGAGTGAGCTTGAATCCTTGCTTCGTAGCCATGTAGTCTTTGTGTCGTCATTAGTTCAACCTGAATTTTCCAGTGCTCTCTCCTGCTGTTTACCTACCCCATACCATGTGTCTACAAACACATCAGGCTTTAGACAACTCCGTCACACGCTGTTGTTGCTGATGTTCTGTTTCTCTCCCTGAAAGCTTGCCAGGGTGTGGCAATGGAGTTTCGAGACAAGATTGAAGAATTCAGACTATACGTCCCCTTAATTCAAGGGCTGCACAATCCTGGTATGAGAAACCGACATTGGGAGATGCTGTCAGAAGATATTAACATCGATATCAAGCTAGAACCCAGTCTGACAGTTGGTCGCTGCTTGGACATGAACCTGCTGGACCATATCGAGAGCATTACCAAAGTAGCTGAGATAGCTGGCAAGGAATACGCCATTGAGAATGTGAGGAGAGAGTGACTTGCTGTGTCTTTGGTTGCTTCTCAAATATGTTTTTGTTGAGCAGGCAGTTATTGCCTTGGGTGATGTTCCTGTGGTCCCAGAGCATTAGATGCATTCTGCAGCACAAGTAAAAAGGCTGCTGTCCTTAGAGAGGGGAGCAATGGACACACAACTGAGTTCACACACTTGGAGAAATCATTTCACCTTGCACAGAATTTACAGTTGTAGCATAACAGTGCTGCCTGATGGTTATGCTGATCCACTGGTTGCGTCTCACACCTCGCTGTGGGATTAGTAACTGTTTAAGTTTAAAATAAATAGATTGTCTGCATTCTGCCATTCAAATATTATGTCAGGGAGATTAGCTGTGACTGGAAATGGAGGTGGTAAATCCTTCACCACAGTAAATGTGCAGGGAAGACTTGCTGGCTCTGGAGATTCATAGGTTAGATAGTCTTTCAGCTTCAGTTCACCAGTTCGGATGTGACCTAAGATGGTCTTGACTGAAAGTCATTACCTGCTGGGAGCTTTTGTTCTCCGAAATCTCAGGCGAGTTCCCAATGGATAGCTATGCCTTTCACAAAGCCATTGTTAACCATAATCATTAATAAGCACTTTGCTGGTAGCCTCTGCATCTAGTAGCATAAATGCGCCTGGCGCTGCAATTGGCCTTTTTTCCCCTCGAGATGTTCCTTTCAGGACAGCATTGAGGTGTTGAGTCCATGGGCAACACAGAGGAAATGTGCTGTTGCTGAGTGTCTCGTGCATTAAATATACAGCTGCAGCTTCCAGTGCAATCCTAGAGAAAAAATCTGTCACTTGCTAGAGAGAGGCATTAAGAGAGTTGTGGAAGCTGAGATAAACATTGCACAGGTTGTATCTGAAAATTAAATTGCTTGTTCCTCTGTTCCAGGCACTCAACAAGATGGAGAGCGAATGGAACTCTGTTTTATTTACTGTGATGCTTTACAAAGACACAGATACTTTTATTCTGAAAAACACTGATGAAGCTTCTCAGCTCCTAGATGATCACATTGTCATGATTCAGAGCATGTCCTTCTCACCGTATAAGAAACCCTTTGAGGAAAGGATGAACACATGGGAAAATAAGCTGAAGATGACACAGGTATTGGTTTCTTACATTTGGTGAAGTTAGGCACCTGGGCTGTGCTGCCGTGCTTGAACACGGACACTGTGCAGTTCCGCATAGGGAACTGGGAGGACAACTATTGAGAGAATGTCAGTCTTTAGGGAGGAAGAGGGCCTGTCAAAGCCTCTGACTCTAGTAAAAGAGAGGATAAACTCCAAGCCTTATTCTGAAAACAGCAGTGCTGAAATTCCAGCTCTTTTACTGCCTATTGCAACACTTCTTGGTGGGGCCAGGACTCTCCCATTGCTGTGAATAGTCCTACTGGCGTCTCTAATCATATACTAAGTGGACTTTACAGATTCTTACAGAGCCTGTGAAATCCATGCTAATCATTCACATCTCAGTGTAGGAAAGCATGTGGAAGACTGCTGTTTAAAGCAGGACCCGGTAGACTCTGCCAGCACTTCTTCATCAAACTAGAGTGTGAATGCTCAGCACCCAGCAGGACTCGGCCAGCAGAATAGCATTTTGCTGCAGGAGAAAAATTCCAATACAAGTATCTAGCTGGAGAACTCTGTGTAAATGCTGGTATTTGATGCATGGCAGCATTGTTATCTGTTATTCATAACTGCCTTATTCTGTTTATTGGTGTTTACTGTCTGGGTGTGCTTGGGCCATGGACTGCCAGAGTGGTAGCCTTGTCTCAAGAGGATACAGAAACGCTACTCTAAGTCCTAAGGCAGTAGGTGATGTGGGGAAATTCAGCAATTTACTGTGTGGTTTGGGCTGTCATGTCAATGTTTTCACTCTGTATTTCCTACCCCTTCTTTTGGTTGCATTCATTCCTTCACTAAAGGCCCGTGAATCCGCTTCCAGGAAGTAGCTTATCAGGGTTAGCTCACGGAGCAAACACTGTGTCTGTGTTACTGGAAAACCCCACCTCTTGCTAGGTCGAGTGGCTGCCTGTGCTCAGGGAATGGTAGATAGCGCCATGTGACTAAGGCAGTCTGAAAGGGAGTCAGCTGCTTTGCAATGTTGGGCTGGTTCCCCATACCTTCCAATCTCCCATGCCTGAAAATGGAAGAGGAGGATGTTCTTCCAACGTAATTCTCTTGCCCTTTTGAATGCCTGACAAACAGGGTTTCCTGTCTGGTGTCTAATGTTTAGCTTTTCATTCATCCTCTTAATTCAGAGTGTTGTTTGAAGATCTTTTCATGGATTATTCTGTAGGCTGGGCTGGGGCTGAGGTACATCAGGCAGGAGAGGGAGGATATGACAGAATTGCAGGGTCTGGTATATTTTGTCATCTTTGTCCCCAGAAAAGCTCTTTTCACAAAATAAAATCCCCATCTTACTGTGTGCTGACATTGTCCTATCTTCTGTAAAATACAGAAACACTAGCCACAGAAATTTGACCCAGTACCATAAAGGGGACCATAAAGTCCCTTTGAGCTTTAGTATTGGCTTACACATATTTCTAAACTCTCCCGATTAAACTAGTGGGTGTTGATTCTGATGTTTGCTGACAACAGTTAGCAAAGGGGATTGCTAGAAAATTGTTAATTATTTGGGAAGGAAATTCCAACTCTTGATGCTGCAGGTACATTTTAGAATTGTGGAAGATTTAAGTGCAGCATCACGTCTCTTTTTTTTTTTTTTTTTTTTCTTAAACCCATTCTGGTGCACAGTTTGAATGGTTTTGTCGAACAGGTTCATAGCATGGTGTCCTGATATGCTCTCCTTGCTTCCCACTAGGATGTCCTAGAGGAATGGCTGAACTGCCAGCGCTCTTGGCTCTACTTGGAGCCCATCTTTAGGTCAGAGGACATTAAAAGACAGCTTCCATTGGAAAGCCAGCGCTACCAGGCCATGTATACGGACTGGAGGAACATCATGAAGAATGCTAACGAAAACCCTGAGGTGTGTGCCTTGATGAATCCCAAATTCTTTGGAGCTGTGCTCACACAATGACTGCCTTTCAGTCCTTGTTTTTGTAATGATGTGGGCATGAGCAGTGCTGTATAATCCATGCAGCCTTGCCCAGGGCGGTGTGCTAGGTTTCTTCTCTTGGAACTTGGCCTCTCATTCTGGTGTCCAAACAGACAGAGTCATTCCCTATGATGCCTTGCACCAAGCTGTCCACTCCACCAAATACCTTCTCAGCACACAGACTCCCTACCCCCTACAACTCTTGTAACTAGCCCTGCTATAATCCTAATCCATAAGATAACTCCTTTGATTTCTTCTCAAGGATGACTTTTTAAAATTGTTTAGAGCCATTGTTTTTGCCTGTTTCTGTGTCTTGGTAGCAGCGCTCAGCACTCTTCTGTTCTCCAGTCTCCACTTCCCAGGACTCCTTCACCAATTGTATTCCATATTACAAATGTTGGTATTTAGGGGATGTGTTTGTCGCGTCTGTAAGTGCTGTTTCCCCTCCTTACCCACAAAGCTCACACCTCTCCAGATCCCTGTGAATGAGTCATTTAAATCCTATCAGTAACATCTCTGGGCAACCCAATTATCTCCACTGCCTTATCTCCCACATGCTCAGAATACTGATGCTTCCTCTGTTCTCCATTCTGTTTATAGGTTATTTCTTTGTGCCCTGATCCTGCGCTACTAGAGAACCTGGGAAAATGTAACAAACTACTTGAACTTGTGCAGAAAGGGCTGAGTGAATATCTAGAGACGAAGAGAGGCGCTTTTCCCAGGTAACTCCAAATTTCAGGGGTCTGGATAACACTCCCTGGTTCAGAAAATACAAAAGGAGAGGCTCACTCCAGTTTACTCTGCCAAGAAAGAGCAAAACAATCTAAGCTTAGGATATTGTCATGAGACTGCAAACATAAGCAAGGCTGTGCCTTTCAATGCTGCCATCTGATGGGGAGAAAACAGGCCAACACAAACATTCTGAGTTAAGGGCAGTCTGGTTGCGTATCTGTGCCTCATGATTTGTCTTAAAAGGATGGGGTAAAATGAAAACCTCCATGTAACTGTCCCTTATTCCTGAAGGAATACTTCTATTCTTTGATACTCATTTAAACCCACTTTACATGGGAATAACTGACTTCTGCAGATGGAGAAGCCTTTCTCTATAGCAAGGCAGATGGCTGCTACTCTTCTGCACAAATACAAAGAGATCAGTGAGCAGTCAGAAACAGTGTCTCTAGAAATAGGCTTGTTCCTCATCTTGCCAGGACTTAGCCCGTGATGCTATAGTAGAGAGCCTCCCCTCATGCCTCGCTCTGTGTTTCTAGGTTCTACTTCCTTTCAGACGATGAGCTGCTGGAAATACTGTCGCAGACAAAAGACCCCACTGCTGTTCAACCTCACCTCCGCAAATGCTTTGAGAACATTGCACAGGTAGGCAAAGCAAGCACCCTAGTGGCTTGGCCCACCTTTGGGAAGGTGGTGTCATGGGAACTTGGAGGTATGCTGGGATCTGGAGGAGTGTTCACATTCTGCTGTGTGGAAATGTATCTCCTGGGAACCTGTAACTGTATGTAGGCATTGCAAGGTGCTGCCTGCCCTGGAGTGGGATTCAAGCAACCTCATCTTAGACATTTCAAAGCCACATGTCTGCCTATGAACTGGGCACCCTTTATTGCTTTTTAGACAATAAGGGGGAAAATAGGCATCTGCAAAGGACAACTTACAGAAATTGACTTAGATACCCATCTTAGGAGGAGAAGACACTGCCTCTGGAGATGTCTGTCCATCCCACCGTGGAGGCCAATAGAAATAGGTCATATTTAGCTGTCTACTCACAGGCACCCAGTTAGGATGGAATCCCACTCTTGCTGACAGCCTCAGGAGGCACAAGGAGTGCATAAGCCTGGACTGAATTAAGTTTCTGCCTTCATCCCTTCTTAGGAGCTGGGGCTAACCTGGCTGGTTTTCCTCTTTATTATTCCTAATAGACTTCAGACTCCATGTCTAGTGACAGCTTGCACCACCACAATACTCAGACACTAAACCCAATCTCCTAGTCATTAGCTTGGGAAAATAGAAAGGAAATTGAACTGGAAACCTGGTGCAAAGCCATTGGAATAAATAAGGGGACTTTCAGTGATATGCCAGGGCACTGGAGAAGCTGTTAAAATTTTACTCTTAAAACCGGGCACTCTGACCTCAAGGGAAATGATTTGAGTCTACAGAATTGAACAGGAATCAAGGATTTGAATCCTAGACAGGCAATGAGAAATGTTCATCATACCTATAAGTTGATTTGCTTCACTCAAGTTAAACCAACAATGTGAATCTATTGTTTTCATACAATCATCCTCCATTTTTTGGAGAGGTCATTTTACTCATCTCTTGCACACTTTATTATCACTATTTACAACCAAGTTTGGCACCAGATTTATAATAAGCATACACCACTGCAGCCTGGTTCTCCCCTAGCGGCAGGAAGGAAAGGATAGAAAGGAAATCCTTCATTCACATCTGTTGCGCTTCTTCCATTAGCTACTGTTCCAGGAGGACCTACAGATCACACACATGTACTCTGCTGAAGGAGAAGAGGTGAAGCTGTTTGTTCCCATCTATCCCTCTGACAATGTGGAGGACTGGCTGCTGGAAGTGGAGAAATCCATGAAGGCTACTGTACGGGACAACATAGAAAGATCAATTGGTGTTTATCCAGAGGTATGAGTTGTATCACAGACTGGCAGGTCTCTGATGTCTTGGTTCCAGGCTTGCCGTAGAGGTCACCAGTGATAGGGCTGATGAATTTGTGATATTCTACTAGTTTTAAAATACAACCTTTAATCCAGTTCTGTGTGTCAAGTGCAGAATGTACAGTTGAGCAAGTAGACAATGGTCCAGAAGCATGCAAACCCTGCACGTTCACTTAACAGCCACAGAACACTTCCCAATATCATAGAATAACCATATGTGAATCTTCTCTCCAGGCAACTTCCTTTTTATAAGGATTTACCCTCTTTTGTCTTCTTCAGCTCTCGTATCTCACACAGCTGGTAAAGGCAACCAAGACACTGTGAACTATTTGTTTCAATCGATGCATCAGGGGATGCATCTTGGCTCTGGTTTCTGTGTAAAAGCTATGCTGGTAGAAAATTTAAATTTTTATTTGTTTGAGTCTAGGGAGGGAGAAAGGCTGAAAAAAGAAAACACCTCAGATGTTACTGTTTTCTACTCAGACTCAAAATTTGAAACTAGGAAAGTCAGAACAGACCAGAGGAGGGGAAACATTCTTTTGGGTCTCACAGGTTCCTATTCTTCACCTGCTGCTGACCACTTGTAACAGGTTACTAACCTGCAGGTGGCATAGTGAAGAGAAGGTACGTGCTGTACCCACTATCCAGAGAGCCTGTGCCTGAAGATTTCTTCACAGCAATTGGAGGAAAGAAAATAAAAGCCCATTGAACAAGAACTCGGTTCTTATTTGTTAATCATGCATCTCAGAGCAGGGAGATGTAGAAATAAATTTTTTTAAAAATTATTCTTACCACCTCTATTTTTTTTTTCTTTTTTTTAAGACTCCACGCACTACATGGGTCTTGCAATGGCCTGGCCAAGTGGTCATTGCTGGCTGCCAGATTTTCTGGACAAAGGAAGTGTCTGAAGCTCTGGAAGCTGGAGATTTGTCCAGCAGGCTTTTCCCACAGCTGTGTGCTCAGGTATGAAAATGAATGTAAGGGTGGGATTTTGCCAGATGGAGACTTTTTAATCATCAGACCATAAATAACTTATAGTACAACCAGGACAATACTGTAGGAGAAACAGAGACACAGTCCTGCATAGCATAGCTCAAAAACGAGTAGAAAACCAGGTTCTTATCATCTTAATCATTACGATATTTGTCATCATAAACCTCAAATAATGTATAGAACTGATAATACGATCGTTATCTGAAGACAGAAAGAAGGTGAAAGATAACTTCTCCATGGTTACCCGAGAAGTAAAAGATGGAAAAGAACTGAAGTGATGGACAGTGGAAATCAAAGTGAAACTGCATACTTCATATCTGTTCCATGCCTCTAATCACACCTAATACCTGGGAAATGTGGTGTCCTCAGCTCTGAACCTCATGGTGGCTCTAACTCTTTCTTTTCACCTGAACATATGGTAATGGTGTAGGCAAAAGTCACCTCTGAGCCAGCCCTGAGTAGTATTTGCTTTATGAGCAGTCATTTGTATCTCTGACAAGAGAAGAGGCAGAAGTTGCCTGGACACAGCGTGTGATCTGGATTTAATATGCCATAAGTTTGACTGCATTGTGTTAGTACAGCCTGGGTCTTTGGGATATGGATTGCTTCAGAGTACTTTCTTTTCCTTACCCAGCTGGGCAATTTGGTTGCCCTGGTCCGTGGAAAATTGTCTAAGATACAGCGAGCAGTGTTGTCAGCTCTTATTGTGATTGAGGTCCATGCCAAGGATGTTGCAGCAAAGCTGATTGAGGAGAATGTGACAAGCATGAATGATTTCGAGTGGATCTCCCAGCTCAGGTAGAGACCGTAATTGTTGAACCTCACCTGGCCTACCTGGCCAGTCTTCGTTCTCCCTACCCATCAGCCATGTCCACAATAAATGGAAACAAGAATTTGCATAATCTGTAAGCAGTATTCCTGAGTTGCTTCTAACCGTCCCTATGAGTAGTGGGGTTGAAGTCTGCTAAGGATGCCGGTTCAAAGGCATATGAGACAGACCTAGTTTTGATGGCGTCCACTTTGGCAATATAGACTAAGCCATATCATGGTGTTTCACAGCCTCACTGTGGAAGGTCATGCCTCCTGCCCAAGGAGGAGTGTGATGCTTGATATAACACCTAACTTCAGGTCCTGTGAGAATTCCTGTCCACCCTGTTGTGTTACCTTATCCTTTCTTCTCTTGAGAGGGAAATCCCATGACGTGCAGGTCTCCAAACCTGCAGGCTGTAGTCTTATGAGCTGCTCTATTGTCTGCCAAGCAGTGTTTATCTTTCTGATGTCATGTTTGCTCACCATTAGATACTACTGGACAAGGGGGGACCTGTACATCAGAGCTGTCAATGCTGAATTTATCTATGGCTATGAATATCTGGGGAACAGTGGCCGTTTGGTTATCACGCCCCTCACTGACAGGTAAGGAGATTGCTTTCTGGGTAATAAGTGGTGGTGCTTTTTTCGGAATGAACAAGTCTTATTGAGGGTTAAACCAAGGATCTGACTGTGCTGGTCTCACAGCTTAATATATGTAAGTAGAAACCATTTGTACAGTAAAGGGCTCCCTGAGACAAGGGCATAAGAACCCCCTGGCATTGGTTATACTGTATTGCTAGTGATCAGTGCTCAGACTGATTGCTTTCAATCTCCTGATTCTTAACGTAGTGTTCTGACTCATATAAAATGCCCACCTGATAGCTGAGGAGCTCTTCTACAAACCAGTAGATAGGGGCACCTAATACTCTAGAATATGCAGCAGCAATAATAGTTATACCCTTTTGTAATTGTCCTTTTTCTGGAGAGTGAATTTGTAGCCAGTGGTAGAAGGACTTACTCATGCAGGCCCCCATGAATACTAATCAAAGCCACATAGCTAACTCCTTTGCAGAGTGCTGCATATCTAAGCAGTTCCACAGAATAATAAATGATGGATTCCTACTTGTCTCTAGCTGCACAGATCATATGCCTCCCTTACTGAAATCAGTAGTAGAAATGCTTTTCATCATTTGGTCTCTTCATTGTTGTAGGTGTTATCTGACGCTTACAGGAGCTCTGCACCTGAAATTTGGAGGAGCACCCGCAGGACCAGCAGGAACAGGCAAAACGGAAACAACAAAAGACCTGGGGAAGGCACTAGCAATCCAAACTGTAGTGTTCAACTGCTCTGACCAGCTTGACTTTATGGCGATGGGCAAGTTTTTCAAGGGACTAGCCAGGTACAATGAAATGCTGTGTGTCATTGTCAAGGAGCGGGTAGGATACAGGGGCACTGGCCACTGGGAATTGGTGAGTAGTTTTCATAGCAGCCCAGAAGAGCAAGCAAAACCCTAGTAAGGGGGTTGCTGTGTTCCAGAATGAGCAAAGTTATAAAATTCCTGCCGGAAGGAAGGGACAGTTATGCCAATTAAAAACAAAAAAATGATAAAAAGAGATCTTGTTCATTTAAGGCAAAATTAAAATGCTTTTTACCAATCCACTATTAGAAACCTGTGCAAATGTTTGCAGCTCTGGCCTTTGTTTTAATATCATACACATTGGACTGAGATTCAGCCCACAAGCTGCTTAATCTTAAAACAGAGAGAATGCTGAGTGTATCCAAAATAGAGCAGCCAAGAGAGACTGCTCTAAGCCCTGAGGGATCCTCTCAGAGAAGCTTCTCTTCTCTACATTTCAAACAGAGCTGGTCCAATTAGTCTGTTGTATGCTGGTGAATCTGAATTAGTTACTCCAACAAAAGCTGATACTCTTTTCTCAGATGTTTTCTTTGTAAGTAATTTCACTTCTTTCTTAAACCATGCCTTGTGGGAAGATCACCTTCCTCATACATGCTTCCAGCTTTATACGTAGTCTTCCAAGTGCTGAAAAATGGACTTAAGAGATGTCTAAATTGTATTTGCTACACTTATAGCTCAAGTACAAAACAGGAATTCAATGTGACACCTCTTTCAAGCCCAAATCTCTAACATGCAGAGTTTGTCCCGGACTGTAGGGTCAGACGTTGCCATGGTCTTGCAGGGACCCTGCACCTTCTCACTCATCACATGGCCTGGGGTGCATAGTCGGGGTGAGGGGCTACAGCCCCTTCCACTGTACCAGTACACTGTGGCTGTGTCACTACCTTCTGTGGGACATTAAGTGCCTTTTAGGTTCACTGCTTGTCTCAGTGCTGCCTCCGCAGTATTTGGATTTATAATTTCTAGACCTAGCTGAACTTGTGACTGCAAGTTTGCTCCTGTGTGATGTTCCTGACTCTCCTCATTTTCCTTCCTTTCTCAGCTCTGGTGCCTGGGCTTGCTTTGATGAGTTCAACCGCATTGATATCGAGGTGTTGTCTGTCGTGGCCCAACAGATCACAACCATTCAGAAAGCACAGCAGCAGAGGGTACGTAATGAACATGTGGATGCAAAGGCAGACAAAATTGTCCAGTTGAGCTAGTCTAGGCAAGTCCTTGTCTTTGTACGTATCTTCACGGAGGACCAGCTTCACTGCTTAGGGGCAATTCAGACAGACATACTTAAACTTGGAGAGGCATGAGTAATGCCCTAGCTGTGGCACATTGTATCACGCCATTATGTAGTCAGCATCCTGGGTGGGTTTTGTAACTTCACCCTAGTCTGTGCCGCCACAGTTGCCCACATTCTCACAGGCTGAAGTACTACTCAGCTTGAGCTGCACTGCCAGCAGACTTTGTGAAAGACACTCTGATACAGATCCACTGAGCTGATACAAATTGGAGCTGTGATAAAGGCAGCCAGTGTTCTGCCATCAGTTGCTCAGCACCACGTTTGTCTAAATGTGTTATCCAAGCTTTAGTGGATTCACAAAACTCAATATGTGCAGAAAAACGCATACTCATGCACACACAGTGTTGCAACGTGAAGTGAATTGTTGGTTTTACATGGAGGCTCAGCTGTCAGCCAGTCTAGCAGTCAGCCTCTGCTTTGTTCTCTGTAGACTCAGAGGGGTTAAGACCTGAATCTCCTTGACTTTGGCTTGGAATTAGAAACTTGTTCTCTGTGAATTCTTCTGCATTGCTTTATCCCCCATCTGAAATTACTACCTACACAGCTTTAAAAAGGATTTAGGTTTCTCTTTGCCCTCTCTGCCATAAATTAATTCAGGTCCAAACTCTACTGCAGAATAAATGGAAAGATGTTTGTTTACAGCTGGAGGGATAGAAATCTGTTCAAGAGCCAAAAAAAAAAAAGTATCCTATCAGTAAATCTTCCATAAGCCCAGTTTCTTAAACAGGGAAGAATACTCCTAGTAATACTGGATTCCTGCAGTGGGACCAGATTGAGTCACTGCAGTTGCGGGCAGCTGTGTGTGTCCGTGCTTGATAATGTAACTACTGAAAGCCATTGTCTTCCTTGTGGAAGATTCTGCTACATTATTTAATTTGCTGATCACGCTCTATTCTTTGAGGATGATCATATTTTTAATTTTCTAGGTGGATCACTTCATGTTTGAAGGCACAGAGATCCCACTGGTCCCATCCTGTGCAGTCTTCATCACAATGAACCCAGGATATGCTGGGCGTACTGAACTGCCTGATAACCTGAAGGTAAGGAAGGCAGACTGCATAGACAGAAAGAGGGGTGATACAAGTGCTGGATGCTACCCAGGCCACCAGTGTGTCCATGGCAAGGATTAGGATGTGATGCTTTTGGAAAGTTTCTAGGATCATTTTGAGATTTGAATCACATTTGTAAGCAAATGGCACTCCTCAGATTGCAGTCTGCAGGGATGCTACCCTGACAGGTGCCAGGCACACTCATGCTGTGTACTCTAAACAGTCTGGGATAGATACTCAGCCTTTACAGGTTGCTGGAAAAAGCAAGAAACAGCAGTGTTTTGATCTTGTGTTGGAACTGTATGTTTCAGGCTCTCTTTCGTCCTGTGGCTATGATGGTCCCAGATTATTCTATGATTGCTGAGATCTCACTCTACTCCTTTGGGTTTAATGAAGCCAAAGTCCTTGCAAAGAAGATCACCACAACATTCAAACTATTGTCAGAGCAGCTCAGCACCCAGGTACGTGCCTTAATGTCCATGACTGTTTTTTAAATGTGAGGCTTTCTTAGCCTATGCACAAAGTATCTGGATGGTTCTCTTGGTACCTTGTGATAGCATATCACAAAAAGGTTACAATACTCATTCTTCATCTAGCGCCCTCTTTTCTAATTCTCATGTCTCTTCCTGTGGCTGAACTTCCACTCACCTTCAGTCCTAGTTAGGATTACAATGGCAGGACAGTTGAGCCAAGCAGCCCTGCCTACTTCTCCCTCCATCTAGGACTTTTCATCATCTAGTTATTCTCATCTTCCTCACCCATAGTCTGTACAGCTTAGGACTAGTTAGTTGTTTGAAGGATCCTGAGAGCAGACTTGGTTGAAGGAGCAGTTGTTCTGAAGGCATAACTCTCTCTTTTTTCTTTTTTTTTTTTTTTTTTTTTTAACCTGCTGAATGCATGCATGGGTTCACTCTTTTTTAGGTGATGCTCCTGTATCTAATGACATTCTTTCCTCTGTGCCTTCTCCAGGACCACTATGACTTTGGGATGAGAGCTGTGAAGACTGTCATCTCAACAGCTGGCAACCTCAAAAGAGAGAATCCTACAATGAATGAGGTAAATGTGGTTATATTTCACACTGTCATAGACTTATGTGGTCTTTTCTGCAGCCACATAAGAGGCAGGATCTTTGAAGTTCTGAGTTCTTAAATCTTTGCAGGAGCTGATCTGCCTGCGGGCTATCAGGGATGCCAATGTACCCAAATTCCTGCAAGATGACCTCAAGCTCTTCAGTGGTATTGTCTCAGATTTATTTCCCAAGACCAGAGAAAAACCTGTTGATTATGGCATCCTGGAAGAAGCCATTCGCAAATCCTGCATCAAAGAGAATCTGAAGGATGTTGATGGTGAGGGAAAAGGCTTGTGGACACAAGCTTCCTCTAGGCCTGGGCTTTTAGTCCAGCGCTCTGCCCTGGGAAAGAGACAGCTGGTCCCAGACCCACTCTGCATCATCTTCCTCTACAGGTTTTGTGACTAAGTGCATCCAGCTCTATGAAACCACTGTGGTTCGTCATGGCCTTATGCTAGTGGGGCCAACAGGCTCTGGGAAGACAAAGGTATGGTTAAGACACTGCACTGGCCCCAGAAAACTGTCACCTACCTAGTGATGCAGGGGGATAAGCTTCACAGAAGACTTGCACTCCGGCATTTCTAACTTTTCTCACATAGAAGTCAAGGGACTAAGATGCTGCCTTTTAGTATTGATTTATAGCCATGGGGAAGTATATTAGTAGCTCACTCTTTCAAGTTGGGAGATTAAACTGAAGTTTATCAACTCTGCTTCAAATTTCTAAGGCTGAGACATACTCTGACATCTTGTGATGCTTCAGGCCTCTTGCACAGGCGATCTCCCCTTGCATCTAGAATGCTTTATTTCTGTGCATGCAGACAGGCATCTCCTTACTATATTATCCTTCGCTACATCTCCTTTCTCACTGCCTTTAGAACGCAGTTGCTGTGAGAGCAAGTGGCTTTGTCGTTATGGAGCCACGGCAGTTAACTCTCTTGCTTTCCTGCTTTTGCAGAGTTATGAAGTCCTGGCAGCTGCAATGACGTCACTGAAAGGTCAGCCTGCAGCCAGTGGTGGGAATTACGAAGCAGTCAGCTACTTTGTACTGAATCCCAAATCCATCACAATGGGCCAGCTTTATGGAGAGTTCAACTTGCTAACGCATGAGTGGTAAAGTACAAAACCTGCTTTCCTTCCTTCCAGATGGGAAACGTTTTTCTTCTGGTCTTGAGCGTCTTCTCTTCAAGGCTGAGAACTATTTAGGGTAGTGGCATAAAACCAGAAGCGATCAAGTCCTTATCCTCACCAAGCTACAATAGCCAGTCACGGCGATTTAAGCTGACATCTTTTATTGTGCGCTTGGCCCGGCTGCCAGCACATGCCCAGACAGTTACTGCAGCTCAGCTGGCAGCATTAACTGCGTAACAAGGAATAATTCAATTGCTTTGGAGCACATGCCCCTGCTCTAAGATACAGCAGCTTAAAAACATTTGCTTTGCTTCTAAAGAAAAGTGACCTCTGTGCCGCGCACTTGAATTGTTCTGTATAAATACACTGGTGGCCTTGAATGATGAGGAATGACTTTCAGGCATAAAGGGGCATTTCATTCCTGTTACCAGGGCTCCTGCTTGCTTACATGGTTTGGAAGCGAGAACCAATAGCCCATTTACCCTCTTGACAGCCAGGTCCTACTGCTTATGTTTCCATATGTGACCTGAGGTTGACTTTGCAGCTCACTTTATTCAGAAGCTAAGGTGTGAGAAGCAGTGTGAATCTTCCTTTGGCCCTGTCACCCACCACTTGCTTAGGGACAAAGCTAAAGACTGTTCTGTACATCCAGGGAAACTAAATAAATATGAATCTAACTGCCTCTAGGAAAAGTGCAAGCAAGTAAACATTACTGATGCTGAGACCCAGAGCTTCCCATCCTGGACTCTGGTGCATCTTTACTGAAGGACATTTTATAGGATATTCCAGTTAAGCTTGACAGTTTATTTATGATGTGACTCTACCCAAGGGCAGCACACAGACACGTCAACATGACAAAAAGAAAAATACAGCAGCCATGTAAAATGTATTTACAGACGAATCCATCTGTTTTAATCAGCTGAGCTTTCAAACAGACTGTTTTCCCTTGATCTCAGTAGCAATACTCTGGAATTCACTAGCACTATAAAAATAACAAATAATTAGTTAATAATGGGAGTAGAGTCCAGGGCCTGAACAAAAATCGCACTTTGGGTTTCCATGTACAGATTCAGTTCTTGCTGTCAACAGCCAGCATTCTTTGTGTGCCAGTTCTGTTCACCGGCTCTAGCACCACCTGGGTTCACAGGCAGCTGAGGATGGGGAACTTTGATTATAAAGATGGTAGAGTCATGCTCTTTGGCCTGGATTCGTCCTCCTAACCTATAGTTACCCAACTGAAGCCTCTGAATCAGCAGAGTAGCTGTCCTGAGTTTCTCTTTACACTTGGTAGAGAAGAAGAGGCAGCTCCAGAGAGCAGATAACCCACCTGCGACCTGAACTGAATGCTAGCAAGGCCTCTTTGCTTTTCACTGAGGACAGAGAGGTTGAAGGGAAGCTTGGCACTTTATAGTTAGATAACATGAAGTGCAGATCCTAATGCCCAAAGAATTGTTTCATGGTGTCAGTCTGGCTGAGGTGTATGTTTCAGTGCTCATCAACAAGCGAGGCACAGGTATCCTTGGGCATATGAACCAGGGTAAGATTCTGGCTCTGTTGCCTTATATGGTGGAAGCTTTGCCATTGATTTCAGCAAAAGTAGAATAGGCCAAGCCCTGCTTTCTTCCCACCTTTCAGGACAGATGGGATCCTTTCTTCACTCATCCGGCGGGGAGCTGCGGCCTCTGACACCAGCAAGAAATGGTACATGTTTGATGGGCCAGTTGATGCTTTGTGGATTGAGAACATGAACACGGTGCTAGATGACAATAAGAAGCTGTGTCTCAGCTCAGGGGAAATCATTAAGCTGACAGAGGTAACTCATCCCTCCTGTTTTTGCTGCCTGTTGCCTGTTATCCTTCCTCCCTCTCGGAACAGACTTGTCTTTTACTTTCTACTTTATGTCTGTCATGGACTTGTATGGAAATTGTTGTCTCAGTAGCAGCCCTGTGTTGGCCAGACCTCTGCTGTGTTGCACAAACACAACAAAAAGAGGGCTCCTGCAACAAAGGGAAAGATTTCAGCTTCACCAAATTATGCTGAAAGACATATCAGAAGTCATCAAGCTCTTATCCTTCTTTCTCTCCTTGTGCACTTTCCAGAGCATGACCATGATGTTTGAAGTCCAGGATCTGGCTGTTGCTTCCCCTGCCACAGTCTCCCGCTGTGGCATGGTTTACCTGGAACCCAGCATCTTGGGGCTGGAGCCTTTCATCGAGTGCTGGCTGCAAAAACTCCCAGGCATCATGCAGCCCTTCTCACAGCAGCTAGCATCTCTCTTCAGGAGATTCCTCAAGGTGAGTTACCATGCTGTTCCAGCCCTTCCATGGCTTGGAGCTTGTCAGCTCAGGTATCAACCAGCCCAGCCTTGTCAAGGCCTGGATTTAAATGCCATTGTGGGAACACTTCAGACTACAAAGCTGTATACAGCTCTGTGAATTTCCTGGGTTTAATAGAGGTTATTCACTCATCCCTACAAAGGTTTCTTAGTCTTATTGGTCATTATAGTTTGTTTTATTTCCTTTTAAAATTATCTTCTGGATAAAATCATCCATTGCTTACAGTGGAGTTACTCCAGGGAGAAAGTTGTAAGAACAAGTCTTATTATTTCTGCTCTTCTCCTGAACCGCTATTTTAATGAATAACCCAGAGCTGCAAAGAAAAGGTCTGAAGGGAGCGAACTATTTAACAGCAGTGATGGCACAAGATGTACATCACTGTTGCACAGAACCAAAAGGCAGGCCCAGAGGTTTCTTGTGGCTGAGACTGAAGCAAGCGGTTTGACTGACTTTTCTCCAGTCAAAACAATGGTACTCGGAATGCAGTGGGCAGCATTCTCAGTCATACCCTCCCTGCTACATGTAGCCTGCAGGGACACAAGGAGAAACCAGAACCCTAGAATGTAAAAGCAAAGTCAAGTGTGTTGGATGGTGACACTGAGCGTTTCCTGCCTCTCCTTACAGGAGGCCATTGGTTTTGTCCGGAGGTTTGTGAAAGAGATAATTGCCTCAACGGATAGTAATCTCACAAGGAGCCTGCTCATGCTCTTGGAATGTTTGTTTCAGCCTTTCATTCCCACCGAGGTAGGATTTTGCTGCTATCACTCAAGTGTGTCTGTAACTCTTAAGGGCACTAAGTCATGCAGAGGGTGAGTCACCGGAGTACAAAGTGTCAGTGCAGAAAGGTCATGCTGTAGCTCATCTACGTGGCAGAAGGCAGTACAACATCCTGCAAAGCACAGGTAAACCTGGAAGGATTATGGTTTGCCCACTGAAAGAGCAAAAGATAAACTCCATGCCTACCAGGCTGCAGGGAAGAGGTTCACTTTTATTTATAGCAGAGGGAATTGGAGAATGAGTGGAAAGCAGAGATCAGAGCTAGGCAGCGATGAACTTCAGATTGCACGTCCTTTGAGAATCAGTATTGAAGAAGGCTGGACAATTTTCAAATTAAAAACCAAAGACTAAATTCTTCTCCCAGCGCCTGTTGAGTGACATTAGTTCAGCAAGGGGAGTCTCTCAAGTACACCAGTGAAACAACAAGTTTTAATCCCCAGAATACATTAATAAGGCCTGTGAAAAACTAGCTAGAAAAAGCTACGTAGAAGCTGAATAGAATTATGAACAGATTAAGAAGAGTCTGGATTTTGCGCACCTTAACCACGCCTGAGAATTTTACTTCTGCTTTTCTCTGGTTCCCAGGGAATTAGGATGATTCCCCAGGAGAAGGCAGCTCGTATCGGAGAGCTGATTGAACCCTGGTTTATATTTGCCTTGATCTGGAGCGTGGGTGCTACTGGAGATTCCCAAGGTCACATGGCCTTCAGCTTGTGGCTGAGGGAGAAGATGGCAAAGGAAAAGGTGAGTAAAGGAAAAGCAGATCCTCTCTCATTATAGAAAAACAAGTAATGAGGAATAGGGGTCTGAGCTTCTTGAAAGTCTGAAGGCTTTGGATGGGCTTCCTCTTGGGATCTGATATACCACACTTGCCTCAAACTTCAAGGGACGCCTGGACCTGGAAAATCTGGGAGAGACACCTGACCCGCCTCACCTGGGCAGCATCCCATTAGTAAAGTCTTCCTTGCAGTAGTGCAGATCCTCCTGCCAATTCAGCTGAGTGGCAGCCTGGTTTACCCCAGCTTTATTCCCACAGATCCAGTTACTTTTCCCGGAAGAAGGGCTGGTTTATGACTATAAACTGCACGATGCTGGGCTTAGCAGTGCTGAAGATGATCTGGATGAGGAGGTCATTAGGGAGGTAAAATATTTCACTTTCAACTCCAAGCTGGGAAATCTGGGGGGAGGGACCAGGAAGCAACACAGTTCTGCTGAATTTGGTAAGATTTTCTCATCAAGGGCACAAAAGAAAGATCTGTAGGAACCAAGTGAGAATGTTTAAGGTGTAATGAAGCTTTTCATTAAAGGAAGAAGGCAGTTTCTTGCCCTCAGGGTTGTGAAGCAGATCTTTTGAATCTGAGCCAAGGACTGGTCAAATCAGACCTGAGTGCCTCTGCCAATGCTCAGGAAAGTGAGAGGGTTCTACAAGTGTGACTGCTGGAGGAGGACAGGGAGAAGCTTAGATGGAAAAGTCTGTGTCTGTTAGAAAACAGTGTACAACAGCATAAGAACTGTGTGCAGCAGAGTCTGGAGGGAGGAGCAAGGCAGACAACTATGCCATGTTTTTCACAGGAGACAGTAGGGCATAGAAGGCCCATCTGACTGACAGTCACTAGCCCCTAGGCTGAAAGAAAACAAGAAAAAAAATAAAAGAGGAAAAATGCTTCACCTTCCTGAAATCAGAGCACAGTAGAGAGTCCTACAAGAGTATCAGATGCTTAGCAGAAGCTGTCAGTGTCATTTCTTTGGGAAGGCCACATGGGGTGGTCAGGAATGCTCATTTTCTCAGTATTCACCAGCACATCCCTGATAAAACCTCTGTCTCGTTTGGATAGTGGCCTCTGGGAGGTTAGTCTGTGACCTGATTCTAGCACAAGTCATTCATGGCTTGTACAAGTATAAAACCTCCATGTGCCTCTGAGTGCAGCACAGGCAATGGCACCAAACATGAAGACAGGATCCCAGCTAAGCCCTCTTTGGCCCTCTGCCATGAGGGCACTTACAGGGTAGGTCAGTTTAGGACAGAATTCCTGTTCTTGCAAATACCACAAGTGCTGCATCACCCTTTGATCCCAGTTTTCAGAACAGAGGGCAAATATGTTGCTGCTGGGGCAATGATCTGTAACTCTTGGGCTATCTCCCTCCTGAAGGAAATGAGTCAGGCACTGGCAGCATTGCCATACAGACAGGTATAGGTGGCAAGAGTAGAGAGAGGGGCTGGAAACCTGAATTCCTGGTCAGAATCTGAGCTGCTATACAAGGAGCTGTGACAGGGAAAACACAGCAGAAATAGTTTTCCTGTTCCTGTAGGGCATAAATGTAACACCCCCCCTCTAAATGCACCCATACCTTTCAGGTGTGCTGGGAGAAGTGGCTGGACTCTACAGCAAAGTTCACCATGGTTCCGGATACCAACTTCTGTGACATTATTGTGCCCACGATGAACACAGTCCGAATGGCCCATCTGCTGGAGCTGTTGCTCACCAACCGTAAGCCAGTATGTGCCCAGCCTTGTCTGATTTTTTTTTTTGATTGAACCTTGTTCTCATCAACAGGAGCGCCTTGTCCTCTCACAGTGCAGTCAGAACCTAACAGCAACCTGATACTTTAAGATTATTTCCCACTGTCATGGATTCGTACTTCTCTGCTCAACAAGAGTTCTCCATTCAGGAGCCAAAGGAATATCAACACTCAGTTGTTCAATCAAAATGCAGCAATTGCTAGATAGCCCATCAGCATCCCTCTTTATCTGTTTCCTACGGTTCCATTTCATACTTCTCTGGTGGGATTCTTTCCACACCAAGAGATCTGTTGGACAGCTATCCTTACTGAAGAAGCAAGTCTTCTGTCCTCTCCTAGCCTTTGAATGCCTAAGCGAGCAGTAACCTGCATTTCCTCCAGCAAATGTCAGAGAGTTGGGAAACACAGACTGTATGCCTACAGTTGTGCTGCATTGCTGATTGTGTTTCTAGGTTCTCTGCATTGGTCCCACTGGCACCGGGAAGACTCTCACAATTACGGACAAGCTTTTGAAGAACTTGCCTCTTAGATACGTCACCCACTTCCTGATGTTTTCAGCACGCACCTCTGCTAACCAAACCCAGGATCTTATTGACAGCAAACTGGATAAGAGGCAAGCTTCATTTCTGTGTTTGCAAAGGCAATATCCCTGAGCTCAGTGTTTCTATCAGCTTGGCCTTTTAGTTTCATCCCAAGACCTGAAGAGGCCCCAAGCACATACAGCTGTGGCTAGCAAATAAGACACACAGTAAATCTGAGCTGGGATTGTGAGAGCCAGCAATAACTTGATACAACAGCAAGAAGGTGAGAAGGATTAGGGAAGGTCTGTAAAAGTTGCTCAAATTCTAGTTATTCCACGTTTCACGACACAGGTGTTTGCAAATCCTGGTGTGGGATCTTAATAGAAACTGATGAGGGGAGAAAATGCAGCTGCTGACCCCTAATCCCACTCCCCACAGTTAACGGCTTCCTTTTTGCCTCCCTGGTCAGCCACTGGTTTGAAGTTTCCAACAAATTCATTGCTTTTATTTGCACCCATTTATTCATTGACATTTTGCATAAGTAGACAAAATTTCACTCGTGTCTGGAAGAAGCCAGTGCATCAAACATTGCTTCAGGTCTTTTCCATGCAAAGGCCCATATAAAGAGGTATATGGAGTGTTAGTGTAAGGATAGCTGAAACTGCTGACCCAGGAAACCTCTGGAGAAAAAACTGGTTTTGGATCAAGTTAGGAGTACCTTTGCAGTAGGAGTTGTCCTGTGTCCTTATACGGCTTTTGTCCTTACAGGCGGAAGGGTGTGTTTGGGCCTCCGGTTGGGCGGTACTTCATATTTTTTATTGATGATTTGAACATGCCCATGCTGGAGAAATATGGTGCTCAGCCACCCATCGAGCTGCTGCGGCAGTGGATGGACCACCATGGCTGGTACGACAGGAAGCAGATCGGTATGACCCAGGTCCTTTGCCCAGTGCTCTTGGCAAAATTTGGCCTGTTGATAGATATGCATACCTGCTGTGGAGAGTTGTGGTGAGGGTTTTTAGCTACAACTTATCTTTCATTCCTGATTTTTTCACTCCTCAAGGTACTTTTAAGAAGCTGGTAGATATTAATTTTGTCTGTGCCATGGGACCTCCTGGAGGAGGAAGGAATGCTGTCACTCCACGCCTCACCCGCCATTTCAACTACCTTTCCTTCACAGAGATGGAGGAGAGCAGCAAGAAGACTGTCTTCTCCACCATCCTTGGCAGCTGGATGGGTAAGTTCTGCAGATAACTGCCACCTTCTCCTCATGTTGCCAGTCAACTCAGTGATAATGGAGGTAGAAAGGGGAGGAATATTGGATCAAAGCGCTGGAAGCTGTAACTTGCATTAGTTGCTTGAAGATGCTTTTGGGAAAGTGTTGTTTAAATCTTAGCAAACAGAGAGCTCGTACACTGTTTAGTCTTAGAGCCAAACTCTGCTGGTGTAAATCAGCAAACTTCAACTTTGGCTCTCAGTTTCTTAAGGTAAAGGCCTGGGCCTTTCAAAGGGGATTTTGTTTGTGGTAGATGGTGCAGTTATCCTTCACCTCAGCAAATAAAGTTGTAACTCAGGTTTTCTGTCTTTTTCTAGCTGGACTCCTTGGAGAAAGAAGTTACAGAGATCCAGTGCGTAAGTAAGAGCCAAGACAGATGAAAGAGACTCTGAACAGAACAAACTGATGGGCACAGCATGGCATAGCTTACCTGTGCTTTCAGCAGACAGACACTTGTACAGACAACAGCCTTCTGTGGAAGCAGAGCCTTCTGTTACTCTCCATCTGCTGCAGCCTGTGGACAGCTGAGCAGGGAGGATCTAAGCATGGTGCTACAGCCACCCAGAAAAAAAGGGTTCATTTGGAGTTAAATGAGTCCTCTTCTATTTGACAGGGTGGGAATTTAGGATCATCTTTGCAAATGTGCCCTCATCTGCAAATCTGCCAGTAGGAAGGAGTGAGAATAGTGGGCTATGAGAAAAGCAAAGCAGAGCTTTCTTCTGAGTGCTTGCAATATTCCCAAGCATCACTACCTGACTATAAGCTCAGGGGCACACAAGCAGCTAGCTGTGATTTAAAAAGAAATGAAAGAATTTTGGAAATAACGCAAAAAAAGTGCAAAATGCTAGGGTGTCACAGGGCTCTACTTCCCCAGGAGCATTTGTAATGAACTTGATTGGGACTAAAAAAAAAATGCTCTAAAACTGGCAGCTGTGTTTAAATCTTGGCAGACTATTGCATAAGAAATTATTCCTCGGTGGCTTTGCATTTGCTGAGCTCAATGAATTGCAAGGCAGTTTAGCTAAGAGGGCACTCACACCTTCTAGCTTAAAAGTAGCTGAGACTCCACTGAGGGAGTAAAAGGAGGGAGAAGGAAAACCTGTCTGCAAGTATGTCAGATAGGCACCAATTACCTATCTGGCAGTGTCTTCTCTCTCCCTGCGGTCCGTGAACTCTTACCACCACAGAATTGTTGCAATGCATTCTTCCATCCTCAAATCTGATTCCCTTTGGTTGGGAAACTCACTGGCAAACTGTCCACTGCAGTGAGCAGGTGCTTGGTCAGGTCCCCACACAGTTTCTGCATAAGAAAATGGAAGAAAAGTGTGTTCCTGGACAGTCCTATGTTGTGGTTTAGCCCCAGCTGATAGCAAAGAACCACACAGTCTTTCACTCACTCCCCCCTGAGTGGTGTGATGGGGAAAATCGGAAGAAAGAGGCAAAATTCATGGGTTGAGATAAAGGCAGTTTAACATGAGCACGGCCAACCTTGCTGTGTCCTGTCCCAGCTCCTTGTGAAAATTAACCCTATCCCTGCCGGAACCAGGACATCCTAGCAACACCTCTGCCATTCAGTGCCACCTATCTGCATTGCTAGGACCTTCTCTACCCAGAGTTGCCACCTCAGCATCCTTCTCCGCCTTCCTCTGTCTCTGCAGCAGGAGCACTTGCAGTTAAAGACTTGAACGAGCCCTTGGTTGATGCCACTATCTGCATGTATTTGACCATCACATCCCAGCTGCTGCCCACACCAGCGAAGTCACATTACACCTTCAACCTGAGAGACCTCTCCAAGGTGTTCCAGGGCATGCTCATGGCTGAGCCCAGCAAGATCGAGGTGAGTTCTCCCGTCAGCACAGCCATGCCACCCAGAGGAAGACCAGAAATGTTCCAGTTAAGGTCTCACTGTCAAGCCTGCAAACAGGCCTCAATTTCTTACTGAAGCTGGTTTTTGCTACTGTTCAATGAAGGTGGTGACCTTCCCTTTGGCTATATTGCCTAGTACCAGTAATAAACAGACCTCCCCTGCTACCCCAGCCCTTCCTTGGCGTGGAAGCAGGTGAGTGGCCACAGGGAGTCAGTACAACACAGCCCGGCCATTCAGGGGTGGATGGAGCCATAGGGGACCAGGCAGGGGCAGAAGTGTTGTCCTGTTACCAGCTTGGAACAATGGACGCTTCTGCCCCTTCAGCTCTCCTGAGGACTTTGCTCTGGCATCAGCCTAGCCAGGAGAGACTGACTCATCACAGGATGTACTTGGGACCCTGCTTCTGTGCTACACCTGAATAAAAGGATCTTTCCAAAAAAACACAAGAACTTCTGAAAACAGTAAAAATTAAATCAAACTGGGGCAAAGATAAGGACAAACAATGTAAAATTTAAATCTCTCAAAGAAAGCCTGACATACAGACAAATAAAGGGGGGATCAGCTGAAGCTGTAATGAGCTCCCTGCAAAGCAGCTGTTTTGACAAGAGTTGTTTTTTGAGAGGAGAAGGGAATGTAGCTTCCTCCGCCCAGTTCTTTCTCCACTCCAGCTGCCTTCTAGCAGGAGTGGAGCTGGCCACATGCTGGGCAGGAACCAGCTTTCCTGACAGTGAGGCTCTTAATACTTCTCTGCTTCTCTCATGGGTGTATTTTTCTGGGATTTCCTCCCAGAACAAACTGCACCTGCTGAGATTGTGGTACCATGAGAGCTGCCGGGTCTTCTGTGATCGCCTAGTCAGCAAGGAGGACCAGACCTGGTTTGACAACCTTATGAAGAGTATGATGGAGGAGTTAGGCACCACTTTTGAGGAGGTCATCCCTTCCCAGCCAGTTCTGTTTGGGGACTTCATGGAGCCAGGTGCCAATATCAAACTGTATGAAGCAATCGACAGCCAGGAAAAGGTAAGGACCCTGGGAATCATGATGATGTGAACTATGTTCCCATCTTCCAAGTTTTCTGCAAACAAAAGAAAACAGTTAATAGTAACCATGGGGCTGCTTGAATTGAAGGTGTCTGAAATCCTCCCAGGGCTCTCGTGAAATCCTACCCTAGATATGGATAGTGGCTGCATTTGATACGATGGGAAGTTGAGGTGGAACAAGTTGTCTCTGCATTGCCATGCTGGGGGCAGCCTGCTATGCCAGTTCTCCCAAGTGCACTTGGGACTGGAAAATGAAGTTAGCTGGAAAGAAATGGCACATTACTCACAAACAATACTACTTTTGCCATTAAAGACTTCACAATTGACCTTTACAAGTAATTAATGTTACTGCCAGATTCTCTGTTGGAGAAGATACTGCAAGTACTTTGGTAGTGATAATTAAGCAAAGGCAATGAGCAGTGCTTTTTGCACTCATTATCAGAAACAGATGATTATCCTGTCGTCTCTCCTCTTGTTATAGCTGTGTGGTGAGGATTGGTAATTAACTGAGATTTCCAATCTCTTTTGCAAAGTAGGTAGGCCTGTCCCCCACTGAGGTGAGCACAGCTGAGACCGCCAGACTTACCATGCTGCTGCACAGTCCACTGATGCGCACAGGACTTTGGCATCTAGGCAGGGATCTCAGCACTGTATGAATTCCAGCTGATGTTGCTTGCCCAGGTTCACAGTGAGATTGCTGAGGGGGTAGGACCAAATCCCAGCTGTTTTCATGCTTCATTGTCTGCTCTGGCCTGAGGATGCTGTTGAAGAGCGCTCTGGAAAGCTGCTCCTGCAGCTCCTGTGCGATGGCTGGACCAGGAGAGGAGTGCACTTCTCTCCTTATCTACAGCCACCAGGGTTTTCTTCCAGCACCTGCCCTTTCCAGCCAGGGTCCTAACCACGGGATGCAGCAGCAGGCAGTGGTCAGCTATAGTGAGGAAGCTCTCCTCCCAGAGGGAGGCCCTGGAACAGTATGGGTCAGGCAACCCTAACCTATTTTATTTTGAACTGCCGTTTCTCCAGGGAAACAGCACCATTGGGAACAGCAGACCTTAGTCACTTGCCTGAGTTACTTTAAGGTCACCATTCAGCGGCTGCTGCTGCCACCATCATGAGCTAAATTCAGCCCAGTCCAATGGCAGTTCCTATAGGAGCATCGAGCAAAGAGAACCATCACCACTGGTAGTCACAATTGACTGTTTCTGCCCACAGCTGAAGGTTGTGATTGAGGATTACCTGGAGGAGTACAATCAAATCAACACCCCAGAGTTGAAGCTTGTGCTTTTCATGGATGCGATACAGCACATCTGCCGAATCAGCCGGATCCTGCGGCAGGCTCCAGGGAACGCTCTTCTCCTGGGTGTTGGGGGAAGTGGGAGACAGTCTCTCACCAGACTGGCATCTCACATGTAAGTGATGCACTCCTATGCACATAATGTGGAGCAGCTCCATTGGGGCTGCCTCCAGAGAATCTTTCCCTGCCCTTCCCGCTACTGGTTACACATTTTTCTTGTTGCTGACTTCAGATTTAACACTCAAGAGCTAGGGCTCAGTTAACATGCACATCTAGACTAGAAAAATTGGACTCTGTTGCCTGCTAATAGCTTGGGTTAGTGCTGCGGGCATGCAGCGAATGAGCTAATGCAGCATGGTCTGTGTCAGCTCACTGGCCTGTGCAGCACTCATTGTGGCAGGGGGAGAGAAAGAGGCTTTTTCTTGGGAGCTGGGCAGCTGCGAAGCAAAGACAGGAGCTTCTAGTGATCAAGTGACACTGGCAACCTGGCAAGTAGGACTGGTGAGTCTCAGGAGTCAAGAGGTCTCAAGGGGAAACTTGAAGAGCCAGGGAACTAGGGTGAGGAAGAAAATTCTTCCAGCTCTGAATACAGGGTATGATCCTAGAGAAATGCATCCATGGTTCGCAGGTGCACCAACCTCTGAGGGCAGCATCACAAAAAAATTCACATTGAGTTGTTCCCTCTGCACTCGGAGGTACTGGGCCCAAGAAGCAATGTGACTCTATTAGCTTATGGAGTTGTACTTCTGGTTTTTAGCTAGCTCAGGTATCTCTGCTTTGTGTAAAATATGCTCTTGAGTTGGTGACTGAACATGCCCAAGGACAGGTGTGTGCTCAGGACTCATTGCAAGAAAACAACTCGCTTCAGTTCTCTCCCCCTGAGCCCACAACACATACTCATGATTGACAAAAGTGGAGATTTTAATTCAATGTAACTCCACAGGCTTCTCTTTCTTTTAGGGCTGATTATGAGTGTTTCCAGATCGAACTGTCCAAAAATTATGGCATGACTGAATGGCGAGATGATGTGAGGAAGATCATGATGAAGGCAGGCCTTCAAAGTCTACCCAAGACATTCCTATTCGTAGACACACAGGTACAGGAGTATTAGCATGGTGGACTCCATCTCAAACAGAGTCAGAAACACATCTCTCACTCAATAAATCCCCCTAAAGAGGACTGAGGAGCTCGATACAAACCAGGCACAATTTTTATTTATTAAGTAGTCCACCTTCATCATCTTATAACAAAGTCCCAGGAAATCTAAAGGTGGTGCATTTGTTGCTAGAGGGACTGTAAAGCTGTGTGTAAGTGGGCTGATTGTTCTGTTGATCAAGGAAGCCCCTTTCAGCTCCATCCAAGGGTTTGGTGGGATCCAAGATTTTAGACTAAGCTGAAGCTAAGCACTATGTTGACCACCGATACTAAAAGTAGTAAGTAACACCATTCTCTTTCTTTTCAAATATACCGGTAGATTTAGGGCCTTATGCCTGCTGGTTCCACAGGATAATGGTGGCTTGTTACTGTAAACTGTAACTTGCTAAAGACTAGGCCAACTTTTGGAATTCGTGGTTATGTTCCCTACAGACTTTTGTACTGCCTTCATTATCATAGGAACTAAGTCCCTTCTGGCAGTGCCCTAAGCAGTGAGATGAGTGTCTGTCAAATGCTGCTTGTTCTTACATCCTTTTCCCTGCAGTGAGAAGCATATGTGGGAGAAGATGGGTATGGGAGGGTGCATTTAGTCAGGTAGATGGATGCTGTGTATTTCTGATTTAGCAAAGGTGGAGAGGTGAGTGTAGCTCTGGAGGGAGATCATCCCACAGACTGTGACACATCCCTACAATTACTCTGTCTCCCACATAGATAAGCTTTACCCTAATAGTGAAGTGTTCTGTGCTGGAGGAATGCAGACCCAGAGCAACCTGGGGTCTGGGATCTGGTTGTAGAGTCACTGCAAGGCAGAGAGCAAAGCCCTGAGCTCAATTTGTCTGTAAGGAGACAGCGAATGGGCAGAAGGAGGCTTGTTCTCAAATACACACCCCCACCCCTGAAGTGGCTGAACATGGCTTTTCAATTGGAAATGCTGAACAAGGGTCAGAGTATGCTTTAGGGAAGCGGAGTGATCACAAAAATTATTTCTTATAGCAGAAGCTGAAGGCTATATTTATCCAGAAGTGATCTCCATGGCATGTGGAGACATGACTGTCTTATGACTTAGGAAAATGCCTCCTTTTTTTATTTTTTTTTTTTTCCCTGTCATCTACTTAGATTAAAGATGAATCCTTCCTTGAGGATATCAACAACCTGCTCAACTCAGGTGATGTTCCCAACATTTACAACCCTGATGATCAAGAACAGATCATGACAGCTATGAAGCCCGTTGTTCGAGATCTAGGGCAGCAGCCCACCAAGGCCAATTTGATGGCTGCATACGTAGGACGGGTTCGCAGCAATATCCACATGGTCCTGTGCATGAGGTACAGTTCAGGGGTAGGACTCCATGCTGTCAGTGTTAGCTATTCCCTCCTTGTCCTTTGCCTTGCATCACTTTGTCATGGGACATTTGTTTCCAAGCCCCTGACTTTGGAGGAGGAGTAAGGTTTGCATACCACCTTCCCGTAGGACTGGATACTCTTTTTTACACTTTGCTGATTTCAAGATGAAGTTTGAAAAGTTATATAATATGATTATGTCTGATCCAGGTTAAATACAAACTTCATCTTCCTTCATGCAGCATTGAGCTGTTTGTTATGAAAATATCTTGCTTGAAGTTGGGGTTCAGTTGCACTATGTTTACTCATGAATCTCGTGCGTAGTCCATGAGCAGCTTGCTTAATTGCAGGAGGGCTGCCAGAAGGTACAGGGCATTCTCAGGGCAAGTACAAGCACTCACTTGCTTGAAATAGACTTCAGATCACATTTATTTCTTACCCCTTAAGTGTTCTCCCTAGGGAGGGACCCAGAAAACATCACCCCTCTACCATCTTAATACTTGCAGAATATACCCAGAACTTCCCAAGGAGTGAGCTATGACATGCGCCTTAGGACACGCAGCTCACTGTGTGAACTTTCATTCCCTATTTTCCTCCTTCCTTCTTCCTTAGGTATATTCCCTTCCTTCTTACTCTGTAAGAGTCCAGGGTGGTTCTAGGGAAGTAAGAAAGCTATTTTATCTGTTTGTCTGTAGCTAGTTGTAACATCCCTTTTCTGCATCTTTTCCTCAGCCCTATTGGAGAAGTCTTCCGTGCACGCTTGAGACAGTTCCCCTCTCTTGTGAACTGCTGTACCATTGACTGGTTTAACGAGTGGCCTGCTGAAGCCCTGCAGTGCGTTGCCTCCTCCTTCTTGAATGAGATCCCACATCTTGGTGCCAGTACTGAAGATGTCGATGGGATGGTAGGTGCCACACTTCACACAGAAAACACAGCTCCTGTATATTCAATGTGCCGTGCCTCTAGATACACATAGACAATGGATGCAGGACACCTGCAGAAAGGTCCTACCCTGTAGCAGAAATCTTTCATGGCAGGGTCGTTCAAATACAGAACTGATTAGCTTTTGTATGCCTTGAAATGGCTTTGTCTATTTGTCACCCTCTCTCTGTATGGTATTGAAGCCCACATGCATCTATAAGCTCTGTCGTGACAGTATGCTTAGGCTCTTTGTAAGCCCCTTGTGCTCTCTGTGGGCATCACATAGGCTTGCCCACCACATGTTCACTACTGAGTAAGATTCTTTCTTTCCTTTCTCCTTGTAGATTCAAGTGTGTGTAAAAATCCATCAGAGTGTGGCAAAGAAGTGCCAAGTGTACCTGGCAGAGCTCGCCAGGCACAATTATGTCACTCCCAAGAGCTATCTCGAGTTCCTCAGCATCTTCAGTTCCCTGATTGGAAAGAAGAAACAGGAATTGAAGACAGCCAAGAAAAGGATGAAAAGTGGCCTGGACAAGGTTTGTTCTTCACACGCAGGAGAGCTTTGAGCCCCCCTTACCTGCTCTGAGCAGTGTATTTATAGCTGCAGAGATGCCCTACACATCTCCTGTGTACCAGGAGAAAACCAGAACCATGCCTTCTGCCAGGGCCAGTCTTTCTGAAGGTCTGAGCCTGTAACAGCTCTAAAAGAAGAGTGGTCCCCCATCTTTGGGGACCACAGACCTTTCTGTAGCTCATAATCTCTCAGGATGTTCCTTATTGGGCTTTCAGTGAAAAAGTTAATAACAGCAACATTGTTCTGCTGACTGATTGCCACGAGCTTATGAAGTAATGCCCATGATGTGCAGGCACCATGAGGCACTACTGTTTATAAGCACACCATAGTGCCAGATTGTTGCTTAAGCAGGGACCAGGGCAGGACCCGCTTTGTACAGCTTTGACACTGGGCAGGGAGCACCCACCAGGGCAGCACAGCCCTTTCCTGGGGCTTTCAGTGGCTGCTGCCTCACTCCCCTCTGCTCCACAGCTCCTGCAAACAGCAGAGGATGTAGCGAGGATGCAGGAAGAGCTGGAGTCCGCCCGCCCTCTCCTGGCACAGGCAGCCAAGGACACAGTGACAACCATGGAGCAACTGCAGGTACTGTTGCTGAGCAGCCCTGCACTTTCCAAGTCTGGCTGCTCCGGCTGGACACAAGGATTTGTGTGGAGATTGTATGGAATCCCGCTTTATCTGACAGTAAAAAGGCCTCAGCCGGTTATTTGTGCAACACTGCCAGCAAGAATGGCCTTCTGCTTGGGTCCCTGCTCTGGTGTTGGTGGGGGCCAGACATAACCTACCAGCCAGTTCCTAGCTGACGCAATGCCCCCATCTGAAACCACAATCCAGGGGTCACTCAGCCATGCTACCAGCTCCCTTTCCTCACTGTTCTAGACCCTTGCAAGCACCGACTAGCAACACTACTAACACAATCCTCAGGTGGCCTGAGCAGTTCTAAGCCCAGACTGTTGTTGGTGAAAGGGATCATTCCCCCACATCCCATCCCCAGGGAGATGATCCAGCTGCAGCCTGCCCCTGCTAGCCCAGACCTCAAGGATCATCGCACAGAATCACTCATGTCACTGCAGAAGAGGGAACTGTCCTGTGTTGGCTACCTTCCCTCTGCTTTGTGTTCCTCCCTGCCTGTCTCCTACTATGGGATGACCAGAATGAGACAGAGGGAAGAGAGACGCTAACATCATACAGCTCTGCATGCAAAGGGGAAGGGTCTGCAATCTCCCATGTTCCCACAAAGCAGATAAAGATTTGGCTATATTACACATTCCCTTTCCCCTCCTGTGGGTAGGCAGAAGTAATAGCTTTAGAAACAAAACCCCCAGCATATCTTCTTATTCCTCTGTCTCCCTACACATTTGTATCCCTGTGCATCCTATCCCTGTGCCAATAGGAAAAATGGGTAGAACAGCTAACTCCTGCAGGACTAACACCATTCCAGGCACAGCCAGAGCTGAAGCTTGTGTATGATCTTTACAGGGTGACAAAAACCTCCTGCCAGTATGATGTGGGAAGGGGATCCCCTCCAGCAGTTAAGCCCCAGCACGTCACTGCTGGAATAAAACAAACAACCTGCCAGGACATCTGTGACCCTTACCTAGCAGTGCTGTGCCAACCCAAAGGGGTGCTCTGGCTCCAGCATGCTTCTGAGGCTGTCTCTGGTGGTGCAGGTGGACACAGCTGTGGCTGAAGAGACACGAAGTGCTGTGCAGGCTGAGGAGATGAAGGCCAAAGTGAAAGCTCAGGCAGCCCAAGCCATTGCAGATGATGCTCAGAAGGACTTGGCAGAAGCCCTCCCAGCCCTGGACGCTGCTCTTGCCAGCCTGAGGAACCTCAACAAAAGTGATGTTACAGAGGTAACTGGGTTGAGGGAAAGGGTGGCAGAGCTGGGTCTGGTCCTGGACAGCCTCTTACTTTGCAGCAATTGCCATTCTATTGGCTTGCAGCATCCCAGCCTTTTCCAGCATCTCTATCCATCCCCCTGGGCTCACAGTCTGGGCAGCTGCCCATGCAAGTTCTCAGCTTCACTCTTTCAAAAGCAAAGAGTTTTGAAGGGCAGAGAGGCAGCAACGGGCTCCTGGGTGTTCCTGCATGTTGTTTCCAACTTGTGCCAGAGAGGGTGTTGGGAAGGGCTCACCCCACGGGGCCTGTCCTTGGGGGTAGATGGCAGGCAGTACTACAGTGCAACCCCAAGTAGTGACTGTACAGCACAGGGACAGATGTAGCAGCACACTGTCTGAACCAGCAGGCTCTTTTGAAAGGGGACCCATCATAGGCAGAGAAGAGGAAGAGACAGTGGCTGGTGGGCTGACTTCAAGGAATATTGGCTTGAAAAGGATAGTCAGAGAAAGGGGGGTGATTCTGAGCCTGGCAAGTGTCACAGCCCCTACCCAAGAGAGCAAACTCAGCAAGTACAAGATTTCATGGCACAGGGTGTAGCAGCTGTGGAGGGGACAGGCTTATTGCTGTGCAATTGTCAATAACAGACCTTTTTATTCCCCATGAAACATACAAAACTCTTTTTCCCCAGAAAGTGGGGAAAGACATAGTGTCAGTCCACTTGCCCCCAGCACCCATCCTCTTGTAGAGCTGACATGAAGAGTCTCCTGTCTGTATGAGGCTTCCAGTGCCAACTCACAACATGCATCAGTTTCTTACATATCATCCAACTCACCCACCAGCTTCAGGAAAATCTTCATTTAACAAATAAGCTCCCTGCTTCTTTAAGCCCAGCTGCTGGTCCATGACCTAAGCAACTTGTCACTGGAGCCAGGACCACCGAAGTTGTCTCCCAGTCCAGGATTAATGACCCAGCCCAACCAAAAGAGGACATGGCAGGGAGAGAGCATTCCTTTGCATAGGGCAGCTCCATCAGTGGTCCCTTGGAGCAAGCTGACACCTGCTTCTCCAGCTCTTCCACCACCTCTCTCAGACAATCCTCATTGCAGTAAAAATAATACATAAAGGTTGCGCTCTGTCTACAGGATAGGGCTCTCCAGAGAACTATGCTTGACCTTCAAGTCATTCAGGAGGTCTGTCAGCATTTGGTAGAGGTCATCTTGCATGGTGATAAGTTGCTGCGTCAGCTCAATGATCTCCTGAGGGACAGAACCCAAACACATGTGAATGTACAGAAAGAGGGGGATTTCCTTCCTCAGTCCATCAGAAACAAACTACACACCTGGCACTGGCCTCCAAACACATCCAGTCCAAGGAACAGAGGTAACTTACTGGGCCACCTTGGCTAAGGCACCCCAATCTCTATACTTAACAGCACATGTGAAACATAGTGAGAATCCCCTTTGTCCCTCAGCCAGCCACTGCCTGACTAGATAGCTTTTGGGACAAGGCAAGGATCAGGCCAACCTCCTCTCCCTCTGTGGGCTGAGAAGCAGTAAGTTCTCCCCCTGCACCCAGGGAGGATGGCACAGAGGGCTCTGACTCTCAGCCCTGTGTCCCCCAGCAAGGCCTGGTGGAGCAGGATTGCTTTCTTACTGGAGAGACCTGCAGCTGGTTGGAGCTGTTGTACAGCAGCTGGTAGAGCACCCTTGTGGAAGACTCCAGGGCAGGTAGCTAGGACATAGGAGCTGTCAGCCGTGCTTCCAGCACCCTCTGGTCCTGAATCAGCTGGGAGCACTGGGCTGCTATGGCCTCATAGATGCAGAAGAGCTGCTCCTCCTGATCTTGCCCCACCAGCATGTCCCAGAGCCTGCAAGAGGGGACAGCCAGACAGAGGTGTGAGCAGTGTACCAGCACTGGGGAAGAACAGGGGGACATTGTGCGCTGTGGGACTGGGATGCAAGCAGCTGTGGGGCAGCAACAAGAGGACAGACACTCCTGGTGAGCAGCCCATGCCCTGGAGGTATGGGAAGAGCACCATAAAGGACCAGTCAGGGACTCCTTGCTGGCAGATACCAGCACCAGCTACTCCAGAGCTGTGCAGAGAGGACTAAGCAGCCCCTGTTAGTGCAGGACACCCAACTGGAGAAAGCTCTTGCTCCAGGCAGCTTGTGCTTCATTCTGGCCCAGCTCTCCTCCATGGCTCAAGACTTGCCTTTATACTCTCCACCTTCATATCTTAGGAAAATCTCTGTTCTCCGTACTTGTTCCCTTCTCCAAGCCCATGCTTTGCTGCACCAGCCCTAGCCAGCCAGGAAGAAGCAGATGCTTCTGGGGAATTGATCACCACCACGGAGTCAGGGGGGGCTCTGCACTGGCAGAGCACCGCTAGACTGCCTGGTAGCTTGGGTCTGCTGCACACCTCTCCCATTCCCATGCCACCTCCTCCACATCTATTTTGTTTACACATGCGTACACACACAGAGGCCCTTCCCGTACAGCAGAGAGGTCTTTGGGGTCTATCCATGTGTGTGGACAACCCTTCTGGGAGGAGCTGGCATCTTTGAAGTAGTCCTGCTGCTCCTGCAGCCTGGTCTGGGCTTCCCTCATGGCAGTTTCCATCTCCTTCATCCAAGCAGCCTTCTGGTCCAGCTCCTTTCTCTCCCATTTCAGATGGAGCTCCAGTAAATCCAGGCGGCTGTGCTGGTTTGCCAGCCAAGCAGCTGCCTCCTCCTGCCTCTCAGCAACATACTGCAGATGGGCAGCTTCCAGGCTGAACTCCCTCTGCAGGATGGGCAGGTGAGACAGACAGGCCTCTGTCTTCAGCAGGGCTGGCAGCTCGCAGGTCAGGGTATGTGTGATATCACAACGCAGGGCATGAAGCTGCTTCTGAAGCATGGCAGCCTGACACCAAAGCTCCTCCTCAACTACATGCTGTGCAGGGGGAAGAAAAGACAGGCTGGTGTCAGGACACACCACTAGCACTGCCTGGCTCTGCCACCCCTTCCTGACATGTCAGCTATGCTCCAATATTCAACAGGAGGGATTACCCACAGCGCAGGCAGACCCTGCCACAAAGGGTGGTGGAGGAAAGGGAGCACTGGCCCTACTTGGTTCTCCTCGAGAGCTTCCAAAGTCCTCTGGGTCCACTCCAGCACAGCACTGTTGCCTTCCACTTTTGCTGACATGACTATAACCTCCCTGTGGGCACAGATACATGCTTTCTCCATTTGGCTCACCTCCTTCCAGTAGCTGTCTTGGTCCCCCAGAAGCTCATCTCCCTCAGTCCCAAGGCTTTTTGGCACCGTTGTTTGCTTGGCATCCATTCTCTCTGTGGATTCCTGGCTGCCATCTCTCTCATCCTCATCCCCTATGCTTAACACCTCTCCCATTCCTCCCCTCTGCTAGCAGCTCTGCCCTCGAGCCTTGGACCAGTATTCCCTGACTTGCTGGTGCCACCTCACATGTTGTCTTTGCACAGTCTTGATAAGGACATTCTCTTCTTCATTCCAGTATTTCCCAGTCTGAATCCACCTGTGTCCCAGTCTCCAACCTTTTGTTCAGCCTGTTCTGTCCCTGAGTACCTAGAGCCTGGAATCTCCCTGGTAGGACCTGCTGGATGAACCTCTCAAACAGATTGGTAGCCTGTTGTTCTAGCTCTATGTAAGGGTAGAGATCCATCTCACACAGCAGTGCTGGTGGCCAGCCTTTCCCCATGTCCCCATGCCACTCTGCCAGCTGCTTTGCAGCCTTGGTGATCTGGCTCAGGACAACGCTGGTTTGGAAGATCTCCACTTCCAGATCCATCTGAACCTTCCTCAAATTCTGCTTCACTGCTTTCTCCTCCTCCTCCAAATACCTCAGCTGCTGCTGCAGGTTGGCTGTCAAAACCTGCAGCTTGCTGTGCTGCCAGAGCTGAAGGTCGCAATAGTCCTGAAGCTCCTGCTGCAGGGCCTCCAGAGAGGGACCCTCATCATCTGGTATCATGCTTGGGAGCTGTGAGACATGGTGGCACATCTGCAACGCCTGCTTGAGTGCATCACCTTCCAGGATGGGCTTGCCTGCAGCCAGCAGAGCATCGTAGGCCTCCAGCTCAGCGGTGGTCAGCACATTCTCCTCCCTCACTGTGCTGCAGAACCCCTCGAGGAACTGCTTTGTCTGAGGGCAGTCAAAGAGCCAGTCAAAGTCCCCCTCACAGAGAGTATCTGCATGGGGGTAGACCAGCCTCAGCATCGCTACAAACTCTGCCGCACTGCTGACTGTGTCCAGTGGGAAGGCCTGGGATTGTCTCTGGCTGAACATGGCAAGGGTGTTCAGTGCTAGAAGGGAAGAAGATGACCAGAAGTCATCCTTAAGGGTCCTGACACCCACAGCCATCTCAAGGGTGCTGCAGTAGTGCTCCTAGCTGCCTGCTTGAGGAGAGACTCAAGCAGTCCCTCTGCAAGCGCTACAGACCAGTTTATGGGCTGCAGCATTGCTATGGTGGGGTACAAGACAAATGAGAGCCCACAGAGCAAGGGAGAAAGCCTGCCCATACCCCATTTCTGTATGGCTTCTCCAGGGCCATACAGATCTACCTCCTATGCCAAGACATCTTCAGTCTGTAAGATACACCTATCAGAGCATCAAGGCAGGCTTTTTCAGCCTACCAATAGTTTGCCCTTTCTGATAACCAGCTTTCCTTTCAGATACCTCTGCCCTTCTTGCCTGTGCATTGCATCCTCTAAATGTCCTACCTCTGGTCCCGTCTCCCCTGGACCAGCTGAGGGATGAGCACCCCCTCTCACTGAGAACCAGGCCAACCCACTGTCTCCATTTGGGTTTTGAAGGTACGAGCAATGCAGCGGCCTCCCCTTGGTGTGAAGATGGTGATTGAAGCTGTCTGCATTATGAAAGGAGTCAAGCCCAAAAGAGTGGCAGGAGAAAAGCTAGGCTCCAAGGTGGATGACTACTGGGAGCCAGGCAGGGGCCTTCTCCAGGACCCAGGGAAGTTCCTGGACAGCTTATTTAAGTATGATAAGGTAAGCGGTGGCAGAGGGAGGCTGTGATCAGGGATCAGGTATTGCCTCACAGAGTTCCTTCTCACAGTGATGAAGCTTAAAGCTTTTTGTGGGCAATACCCTTCAGCAAGCACAAAGGATGAGGACATATTTGGCCAGGAAGTCCTCATGTCAGCTGGCAGCACTTCATTGCCTTGGGCAATGGGACCCAAACGCACAGGTTTTCCCCTTCTGTCCCTCTGCTCTTTCCGTGTGGAGGAGCTAGATGGAAGTGGTATGGGAAAGGATTTACCCAATCCCACAGCCATGCCTCCCAGGCCTCAACATGCAGCAATTTGATTCCTTTTGCTCCATTGCGATGCCTTAACCACCCTGCCAGGTCCTGGTGCAGGCTGCAGCCACTGGGGGAAGCCCTTTGAGACCCTCCTCAGTCAGACCTCTAGCACCCTCATCACCAATCTATATTCTCTCCCACCATTCCCTGCAGGACAATATTGCAGACACTGTGATCAAGGCCATCCAACCCTACATTGACAATGAGGAGTTTCAGCCAGCTGCCATCGCCAAGGTTTCCAAAGCTTGCACCTCCATCTGCCAGTGGGTGCGTGCCATGCACAAGTACCACTTTGTGGCCAAGGTCGTGGAGCCCAAGCGGGTAAGAGACAGTGTGACCGAGTTGCTCTAGCTGTTAGAGAACATAGTACTAGCAGCCCCCTTCAGTAATGGATGCTGAAAATCACCATGTTCTGCAAGTGAGGACATAATGTTCAGACCAAGCCTTAGCAGAGCCAAAGCCCACAAACCCGCTAGCATAATAAAGTAGAAGAAATCAGCCTGGAATATGCTGGGACAGGAGTGATAACCTTGTTCTTAGTACTGTGTTCCTGGCTCAGCAGAAACCATACTTACAGAAACATTCCCACATCTCACTAGTGTTTCAGCCTTAATCCTCTCCAAGCCTAGCTATTTCTTTATTATTATTTTGGGGTAAGCAGAGGAACCTTTCTTCCTCTTCACCACTGGGCCACATCCTGAGCTTGGGTAAGCTGGCACAGGCTCCTGGCTTTTTGGAGGTATGCAGAAATGCCCTCCTCGCCTCTACCTTTATGGGCTTGCAGAACATCCCCTTGGACTTAGGCAGGTCAACCTTTGTCATACAGGGAAGGACCTCAGTATCACCTAGTGCTTTTATGGAAAACCAACTCTTGCTCCAAGGTCTCTTGGGGGCAGAACCTGGCCATGTGCTCAACATACCCACCATTTCCTTGTGCATCTCCCCAGCGAGCCTGGCGGGAGGCAGAAGAGGACCTGCGTGCCACTCAGCAGGTCCTTGAGGAAGCTAAGGAACACCTAAGGGAGGTTGAAGGTAGCATTGCCATGCTGCAAGACAAGTACAAGGTGTGCATAGCCAAGAAGGAAGAGTTGGAGATGAAGTGTGAGCAGTGTCAGCAGAGACTGGGCCGTGCCGATACGGTAAGGGACAGAGCTGGGTTCTGCCTGCTTACACAAGACAACCTGATTTCAGGTCAAGGAGCATAGCGATGAAAACCTCTGTGTGCCTGCAATTCATGACAACACTAGGTTGAAGCTGCCTGACCAGATTTCAGCAGCACAACAGGACTGGGGAAGCTAAGTTAGCCAGGCACTGGTGTGGAAAGCTGCTGTCCTCCTGTGCACAGCTTCTTCAGCCAGCAGTGACTCTCCGGGACAGCTGAGAGCAGCCCAGTAATCCCGGGATTAAGTGCTCAAAGCTGGGGACAGAATTCAGGATATGGCAGAGGCCACCCTGCAACCTCTGGTCCCCAAAGCCACCTGCAGCATTACCCAGAGAGCAGCAGGTTCAGGACATGAAGTTGGACCACACAGCAGCTCTCGTGTGCAACTTATCCCCACAGCTCATAAGCAGCTTGGCTGATGAGAAGATGCGCTGGCAGGACACTGTAGAGAACCTGGATTGCAAGATCAACAACATCACTGGGGACGTGCTGGTTGCAGCTGGCTTTGTGGCCTACCTGGGCCCTTTTACAGTAAGTGTGCAATGCTCCCTATGAGGGGCTCTGTTGGTTCCTCTGCTCTCCTCACCCCTTGCTGTTGCTGGCCAGATCCACTGGGAGAAAGGCTCCCTCCTGGATCTCTCCATTTTTGCCAGAGACTGCATGGGGTTCCATTTGAACAGAAACAGGAGGGTTTAGATGCTTACAGCAGACTAGCTGGAACTAAAAGAAAGGCTATGATGGTGCTTCTCTTGACAGGGACACTACCGTGTAGCGCTGTGCAAAGAGTGGCTGAGGCAGCTGTCAGAAAACAACATTCCTCACACCAAGGAGCCGAACCTGATCAGCACCCTTGGAGACCCCATGGAAATCCGCTCCTGGCAGGCAAGTTGTAGAAAATCCCAGCACTTCAGGCTGAAGGTGCCTCAGGCAAAGGCTAAACACTCAGCTCGCCACTCACTAGAATTGCCTGTACCAAAGCTCAGTAATGACCGAGCACCTCCACACTGCAGAGCTGGAATTGCTGCCAGGGTTCCTTGCGCAATGAGCAGAAGCTCTGAGGGCATCAGGCTTAGCCCGTAAGGCTTCCCCTTTGCAAACCACAGGCTTACAGCAAAGGCCTGGTTATAGCCTGCCCAAGCCTAACTCTGCCAGCAGAGCTCTGTCCCATAGCTCAGCCACTTCAGGCAGAGCTGCAGCTCTGGACTCGGCTGCTGTTAGAGATACCCTCACCACCATCCCCTACCCACCACACTGGGACCACAGAGGGGCCAGGGCAGCAAGGGCTTCTCTCTGTTCAGCTGTGTTGTGCTACCAGGTGTTCCTAACAGCTTTTTTTGCCCCATTAGATTGCTGGCTTACCCAATGACACCCTGTCTGTGGAGAATGGGGTAATAACACAATTTTCCCAGCGCTGGACTCACTACATAGATCCCCAAGGACAAGCGAACAAGTGGATCAAGAATCTGGTAAGAGCTGTGGGGAGAAAAGCCAGGTCTGCCAGGATAAGGTAAGCAGCTTTCTGTTATAAGTTGCACAGAGGAGCTTTGGGCTCCAGAGCTGCAAGACATCCCCAACTCTCCCAGACCAGCACCAGACAAGATCCACATCCATATGCATCCCAGGTGGACTTCTCTGCTTGGGGAAATCAGCACAGGGCAGGAGCAGGGCCACTACAAGAAAGTGATGCATCAGACTCCCATTCAGGCTCCCCACTAGAATTGTGGAGGCCTTACATCCTTCACCACACCCTAAAACACACAAAACACCACCAGCATCTCCCATAACAGCCTTTAGGGTCCCTAGGACAGAAGGGATCAGGGTAGCATTACCTGGCTAGTGAGCACAGTCCCTGCTGCTAGAGCACTAAGGACACAGACCACCACCTCTCCTCTCCCAGAAGGAAGCCACCCACGGCCCTTTTGAAGGGTCAGGCAGGAGGTTTGGGCAGCTGTTCCTGTTTTGCTCCCTGAAGGCTTTTCCCACCCACATGCTCTTACTTTGCAGGCAAACAAGCTCTGAGTTACCAATGTGGGGCTCTGTAGGGGCATGGCTCTTTGAAGGAGGTTCTCACCATTCTCTCCCTCCTGCTGCCTTGTTGGGTTGCCTCTAGTGCCTGGTGACATGGGCTAAGCTTGCCAAAATAACCAAAAACTAACTGAGCAAGAAAATACATTATTTCTGCTGCTCTGGGGAGCTGTATCCACCCAGTGAGATGTGTACCATGCACCAGAGCTGGACATGAAGGTGGGCAGGACACCACAGTGACCCTGCCCTTCCCTGCTGCCTTTCAGGAGAAGGTGAACAGCCTGGAGGTGGCAAAACTGAGTGACCGGGACTTCCTCTGCAGTCTGGAAAACGCCATTACTTTCGGGAAACCCTTCCTGCTGGAGAATGTCGGTGAAGAGCTGGATCCAGCCCTCGAGCCTGTCCTGCTGAAACAGGTTCTGTGCCTCACCTTGGCAAGGAGGGCAGTGGGTACTTGGCCAGGCTGGAAGGGGTTATCTGGCTGGGGTGAAGTGGGACTTGGTGGGTTTGCAGGTCTCTCTGGGCAGAAAGCACGCGCATGGATGCTGCCTGTTCTGTGCTCATCTGTCTTGGCCAGGGCTCCAATGTGTATGTAGCCTCCCACACACCCCAGTCTCCTGCCAGCAGGCATTTTGTCTTGGCCTGGCTGGCAGGACCATGGTGTACAGCTGCTGCATTCAAGTTCAGGCCTTCAGGTCTGCCAGGCAGCTTTGAGCTCCTCTGACAAGAGAGTCTTCAGACTTTCTCTTCAATGCAGAGCATAGGGCACCAGGGGATGCCTTCCTCATAAGGGGTAACCGTCCCAGCCTTCCTGTGGTTGTCCCCCTCTGGTACAGACCTACAAACAGCAAGGCAACACAGTGCTGAAGATGGGGGATACGGTGATCCCCTACCATGAGAGTTTCAAGATGTACATCACCACCAACCTGCCCAACCCTCACTATAGCCCTGAGGTCTCCACGAAGCTCACCCTCATCAACTTCACCCTCTCGCCCAGGTATCTGCTTACCCTATTAGCTGCCCATGATGCTCAGCCTCATTCCTCAGTCTTCAAGCCCTCGGGCCTGTTGTCCCCACCCTCACCTCCATGGCTTTTGTTGTAGTGGCTTGGAAGACCAACTGCTGGGACAAGTGGTGGCTGCGGAGCGGCCTGACTTAGAAGAAGCAAGAAACCAGCTAATTGTTAGCAATGCTGAGATGCGTCAGGAGCTGAAGAAGATAGAAGACCAGATCTTGTATCGGCTCAGCACTTCTGAAGGAAACCCTGTAGACGACTTAGAGCTCATCAAAGTGCTGGAGGCATCCAAGCTTAAGGCAGGGGAGATCCAGGTCAGATGTGGAGGTGCTCTTCCCCTGCAGCTGTACATCCCCTGCCAGCACTGCACTAACCATGACATCTCTGTCCCCCAGGCCAAGGTAATGGTGGCGGAGCAGACAGAGAAGGACATAAACAACACCCGCCTGCAGTATGTGCCCGTTGCTATCCGCTCGCAGATCCTCTACTTCTGTGTCTCAGACCTGTCCAATGTGGACCCCATGTACCAGTACTCACTTGAGTGGTTCCTCAACATCTTCCTAATGGGGATCAGTAACTCCGAAAAAGCAGGTGCCTGTCCAGGACAGCTCCCTCCCATCCCCTTCCTTACTCCATGTTCCTGGCTTAGTGTCAGCAGAAGCTAGGACACCTGCAGAGTCAAGGCAAACATAACTGCTTGCATTGGCTCTCGGCATGGTCCAGAGCTGCCTCTAGTTGTGCCCACACAAGGGAAGGGAAGATTTGGTCACAGCCTGACCTCTGTTCTCTTCCCCACTACTTCTCTGCTGCCCTGTCTGACCAGGCGGGAGGGATAAGACAAGGTACATGCCATCCTGGTAATGGTATGGCTCTGCTTGTCACAGTCGCCTCCATGCGCAGGTCCTGGCTGCTGCTGACAGGCTGAGGGCAGCTCTCCCCACCTGGCAGCATGTGTTAGCCAGGATGGTGGTGGCTGGGTCTGTGTAGGCTGCCGTGGTACAGTGTGGACTCCCTCCCAGTCCTAGGGCAGTGTTTTCTTCTGTGTGCTGAGTCTCACAGGCTTGTGCTTCCACAGGGGTTTCTGTGCCTTGTCTATACTGAAAGCAGTGTCTGTCCTTCCTGGGCAGGGTGTAGGTGTGCCCCCTGACCAGCCACCAACACCTGACATGGAGAGCACCCTCCACGCTACCTGCAGCACCCACCACCCTTGTCCTGTTGTTGCCTTTTTTCCAGACACTCTGAAGGACCGGATCATGAACATCAACAACTACATCACCTTCAGTCTCTACACCAATGTGTGCCGTAGCCTCTTTGAGAAGCACAAGCTCATGTTTGCCTTCCTGGTTTGCGTCCGGATTCTGATGAACGATGGGCAGATCGACATGGTGAGCAAGTCAGCTTGGTCCTTCGATGGGATCCCATCAGAGCAACTCAACCCCAGCCTGTTCAGTCCCCTTGAATAGTTTGCCAGGGTGGAAGAGAACCTTGTTCCCTGGGGCCAGGGGCAGGCTTCCAGGCTGGTGGGCAAACCCGGGGCCTCTCTCTTCATTCAGATCTCAAACCTTTCCCTGTGTCTATCTGCATCGCTGCCTAGCCTGAATCACTTGCAGCTTTTGCAAGTTTGCTGCCAGACTGATGGAAAGATTAGCAAGTTCAGAGGGAGCAGGCAGGGATTAGAAGATAGAGAAAGGCTAGTGGCAGCCGAACAGTGATGTTGAACTCACCAGACCCTCCACTTCACTTACTCCTCGACACACACACCTGGCAGGAGAGGCAGCCAGAAAGTTACTACAGGATTTTACTCGGCTACAGCATGAATCCATGTGCCTCAGGCCCAGGCAGGTAAGCTATAATTCATCACTGCATCCTATCCTCTTCCCAGGACGAATGGCGGTACCTGTTGTCAGGAGGGACCATAAAGGAGATGAGGGAGAACCCAGCTCCAGCCTGGCTGTATGAGAGAGCATGGGGAGACATCCTGGCCTTGAGCAACCTGAAGAACTTCTCTGGCTTTGCCAATGATTTTGCAGCCAACCTTGCAGCGTTCAGGGCCATTTTTGACAGCCCTAAGCCTCACAGGCAAGTGCCCCCTGCTTTGTCAGCTTAGCTGTACTGCACCTGGCAGGTAATGGCATCCCTGGGAGAGCATGAGGAGCCGACACAGCCACAGTGCTGTCTCTGCTCACAGTCAGGGCTGTGCCACACAAGGCATCTCCTTGTCTCCTCAAGGGTGGCCCTTGCATGTGCATGTCATTTGCCCAAGGCAGAGCCACACAACACCTTAGCCCAGCAGTACTTGGCACTTCCCCAGTGGAAGCAGCTCTGGTTTGCCTGCTGATGGCTTCAAAGCTATGGACAACAACCTCAGCCTGCAGGCAGCTTGGGTGCTTCCTGGGGAGCTGCAGGGTTTGGCATATCCTCTCAAAATGCACCTAATTGCTTTGCAGAGAGCCCCTGCCTGGGAAGTGGGAGGCTGAGCTTGATGCATTCCAGAAGCTGCTGGTTCTGCGGTGTCTGCGGGGAGATAAGATCACCAACGCCATGCAGGACTTTGTGGCGCTGAAACTGGATCGGCACTTCATTGAGCCACAGGTAACCAGCCAAAAGGAAGCACTGGTGGGGCCATGAGCGGATCAGGAGGCCTTGAGCTTGCTGTAAATGGGCTGTCAGCATTTTCCAGTTGCAGTGAGAGTGCTCGTGCTTCTCTCCAGCTGCAGAGAAGGGCTGCACCAACAGTGTCCCCACAGCTCAGGAAACATGTATGTCTTACATGAGGGATATCCTACCTATTGTCCACCAGTTCAACCACACTGGGAGGAAGCAGATAGCTCAGGCATATGAGGGAAGAGTTTGACTGACAAATGGGAAAGCGGTCACTGCCGTGATCCTAATTGATCCTAATGCTACCAGAGAAGAGCTGTACTAGGCCCTTATTGAACATGTTTCTGGCCTCGGAACTCAAGAGCATCCCGGTGCCGTGGAGAGGAGCTGGAGGCCAGGCAGGGTGAGGAGGTGCTGCACATGGTGCCACTATGGCCCCTCTGTTCTGACCAGCTTTTTGTGTTGCAGACCACTGACCTCTCAGTCGTCTTCAGGGAGTCCAGTGCCACCACCCCCCTGGTGTTCGTTCTGTCCCCGGGCACTGACCCAGCTGCCAACCTCTACAAGTTTGCTGAAGAAATGAAGTTCTCTGAAAAGCTCTCTGCCATTTCTCTGGGCCAAGGCCAGGTAAGCTGCCGATGCTGACTTGGGGCAGCACTGTCCTGTCAGCACTTCCAGCGCCCTCACCTAGCTCCAAGGAGGTCACCTTTGCAGCACAGTGAAAACACCCTCTTGCCTCAGGACTCTCTCCCAAATCCATTCCTAGTTCTTCTATTCCCTCCATCCTCCCACACCGTGACCCACAGGCTTGCAAAAGCTGCAAAAGGGGCCTTGCTGTGACATCAGACAGCAAAGATCCAGCTGAGCCATGGGGACAAAGCCAGGCTGTAGTTCTAGAAAGTGGTCCTTCCACCCAGCAGCTGTCTCCCTGTCCAGCTCAGCAGGGCACAACCCACAATGGACCAGGGTCTGAGCTCTTCTCATCTGCCTCCTCAGGGCCCCTGTGCTGAAGCCATGATGCACAGTGCCATGGAGCAGGGAAACTGGGTCTTCTTCCAGAACTGCCACCTGGCCCCCAGTTGGATGCCTTCACTGGAGAGACTGGTCGAGGGCATTGACCCCAGCAAGGTAAGCTATTTTACTGAGCAGCCTGCCTGCTCAGACAATGACAGGCAAGAGGCTGGAGCCCTGGGAGGAGCCCAGATCTAGTTCCATCCCATCCCATCCCATCCACAGGTTCCCTGTAAAACCAGAGGGTCAGCACAGGAGCAGCTGCAGCGGCTGTGCCTGCACCCTCTGAGCACTTGCTGCCTTCTGGATTTCTAGGTGCATCAGGACTTTCGACTCTGGCTCACCAGTCTACCAAGCAACCACTTCCCTGTATCCATCCTCCAGAATGGCTCCAAGATGACCATCGAACCTCCTCGTGGGGTCAAGGCCAACCTGCTGAAGTCCTACATTAGTTTCAGTGATGACTTCTTGAATTCTTGCCCCAAGGTAAAACCCCGATCGTACTTTGGTTTGCTGTCCCCAGCCCATGCCTGCTCCAGTGTATGCTCTCCACCTGGACACTGCTTCTCTCCAGGCATAGATCTTCCTTTTCACTAGAGCCCTCACATGCTAGAGGTGGGCTAGGGGTATTTCTCGTAAGCCTACATCTACTCTGTGATGAGCCAATTAGAAGTTTCACTTTGAGAAACAGAAGCAACAGGATTGCAGAGGACTGGTGTAAGGCACTTGCAGCTCTCTAAGCAAGGGAGTGGGTCACAGCCTTCCCCAGCAACAACAGCCTGACAGAAGTTTCCACCTCTCCAGTTGGCACTGCTAAACTCACACATCCCTGCCAGGTCCCAGCAGGAATTTGCCCCATCCAAGTATGCCTTCTCCCAGGCTGAGCACCTTTTCCCCTGCCCACAGGTCACAGAGTTTAAATCCTTGTTGCTGTCACTTTGCTTCTTCCATGGGACCATGCTGGAGAGGAGAAAGTTTGGGCCTCTGGGGTTCAACATCCCCTATGAGTTCACAGATGGAGACCTCCGCATCTGCGTCAGTCAGCTACAGATGTTCTTGAGTGAATACACAGACATCCCGTACAAGGTAAGCACATGAGCCAGCCCCTCCTGCGGAGGGAACAGGCTCATGACGCATGTGCGGGTTGGAAAGCCATGGTGGTGTCCCTCGCAGGTTCTGAAGTACACGGCTGGGGAGATCAACTACGGCGGCCGTGTGACTGATGACTGGGACAGGCGCTGCATCATGAATATTTTGGAAGACTTCTACAAGCCTGAGGTTCTGATTCCTGAGTTTGCTTATTCCGAATCAGGGATCTACAAGCAGATCAGTACCTCTTCTGACCTGGACGTAAGTACTCAAGTAACAAATTGCAGCTCATAGATCCATGGGGATCACCATAGTGCAAAGGGGGTCTACTCCTTCTACTACTGAAACCCACTGCATTTCCAGTTCCCTGGGGGAATATAAGTTTATAAGAACCCGAGGATCTTCAGCTGCTTTTGGGAAGCTGCATCTGTTTCAAGCCAACAGGGGAAAATCTTGTCCCTGTGCACAGGAGGTGGTAGCAGCTATCACCAGAGTGCCGCAGCTGAAAGCTTTTGTACTCTGAATCATTTTGACATCACATACCTAAAGTACCTGAGGAGCTCTGCAGGAGACATGGCAGGAAGCTCACTGCCACGCTGCCCGTTCTCGTACCATGTGTTTGCTTCTGCACAAACACAATTTAATTCCCCAGCCAGACCACAAACTGCAGCCATGGCCTCTGCTCAGCCACTAAACCTGACTCAGAGGTGCTGCCACCCCTTCAGCGTCCCCAGCAGCCCAGGTCCTGCGTCACCCAGCATTGCTCAGGGCACACAGAAGCTGTCCCTACATCAAAACTACAAGTTAGATTTCCTGGCTGTGACAGGAGACAAGGAGCTGTGTAAAAGTCAGATGAATGAATCTCAAACACCAAGACAAGGAATATCTCCCAACTGAACCTGCAGGTCTGTGATGGCTTAGTCATTTCTTTCAGGCCAGGCCCACAGCAGCCTGAAGGGGCACCACAGCTTTATGCCTGTGCTCTTGGCCTCACAACCTATGTGGATTCCTGTCCAGGGCTACCTCCAGTACATCAAGAGCCTGCCACTCAACGATAGCCCAGAGCTCTTTGGTTTACACGACAACGCCAACATCACTTTTGCTCAGAACGAGACCTTTGCTCTGCTGGGGGCCATTACACAGCTGCAACCCAAGACCTTCACGATGGGAGGACGCAGCAGAGAAGAGGTGGGTGCCCCAATCCCATCAGTGCGCTGGCAGCCAGTGCCCGGTGCTCTCGGCAGGTGCTAGCAATGCTAATGCCACCCTACCTCCCTGGTGCGAGCAATGGCACTGCCATCCAGGCGTTAGCTCTCCCCCTGCCCAGCAGCCGTACCCAGGAGGATGCTCTCCCACTTGCTGTCGTCCTTCCAGCTCGTGGAAGAGACCTCCAAGGCCATCCTGGCAAAGCTGCCTGCCCCCATGAACCTACAGGAAGTGATCCACAAATACCCACTGCTCTATGAAGAGTCCATGAACACAGTGCTGGTGCAGGAGGTGATCAGGTAAAACCTCTGTGGGATCGTGTCCTGGGCCAGCAACTGGCTGGTTCCTTGGGGCACAGATGAGATGTGTAGGCCCCTTGAGGAACCTCATTGCTGAGCTTGGCAGTGCGGTTGGCAGCCACAGTAACAACTGTTTTGTCCTAACCAGAGCCTTCAGCTGATCCCTGTCCTGCAAGGACTGATCAGTGTCTCCATCTGCTACTGTCAGCAATCCGGGGTGGGGGCAGCAGCTATGAGACCCCTGATAAAGAGGAGTGGGGCTGGGTGTTACATGGAGGAGCTTCACTCATCGTGCAGAGCTCCAGCACCTCTCTGGACAGATATGGGCAATAAACCACTGCAGCACCAAGTTGCTCTGATCCCTTTGCTCTTTCTCTGTAGGTACAATAAGCTCCTGGAGGTGGTTGCTCAGACACTGAAGGATTTGCTGAAAGCTCTCAAGGGCCTGGTTGTGATGTCCTCTCAGCTGGAGCTGATGGCCAGCAGCTTGTACAACAACACTGTCCCTGAGATGTGGAATGCCAAGGTAAGTGCTCCAGCCAGCCTAGCTGCCCGCAGGAGCTCACCCGAACAAGGGGAACGGGTCACCAACCACCCCAGCTGAACTGGGCTGTCTCACATGGAGCTGGCTCTTGCTCCCCTGGCATGGAGTTGTCTCTTGCCTAGTTCAGCTTGTTCACGGCCCCAGGCTGGATGAATCCCTGGGCTCTGGGCAGCTGTCAGCAACTGGGGCACAAGGTCTAAGGTGTCCTCACATGTCTTCAACACCTTCCTCTGTGGGTGCCCTGCAGGCCTACCCGTCGCTGAAGCCCTTGGCATCCTGGGTGACCGACTTAGTGCAGCGGATTGAATTCCTGCAGAAATGGATCAGCCACGGGATCCCCTCTGTGTTCTGGATCAGTGGGTTCTTCTTCCCCCAGGCCTTCCTCACCGGGACACTGCAGAACTTTGCCAGGAAGTCTGTCATCTCCATTGACACCATCTCGTTTAGCTTCAAGGTCAGTAAGTCAGCCAGAGGCTCTGGATTTTTCTGGATTTTTTTTTAATCTGCTGCTAGAAGGCCAGAAAGGCAGCAGTTCTAGCCCTGACCTGCCCAAGGGGTGAAGCTACTAACTGCCTAGCTGCCCATGGACCCCATCTTCCCCTTCATGCTTAGATACACCCAGACATCTCCACAGGCTTTCCCATAGGCTGCCCCACAGCCTCATGACACAAGATGCCAGAAAGCCCAGCCCAGCCCGTCTGAAAGCTGGGACAGGTTCCCCTTCGGCAGCGCTGACTTATCTTAGAGCAGCTTAAGTGTGTCCCTGGGGCTGAGCCTCCAGGGACACACCTTGATGGGGGCCTTGGGCCCGCTCTCCTCTGCAGGTGATGAAGGAGTCGGTGAGTGAGCTCACTCGCCATCCCGACGAAGGCTGCTACATCCACGGCTTGTTTCTCGAAGGTGCCCGCTGGGACCCCGCTGCATTTCAGTTAGCGGAGTCATGCCCCAAGGAGCTTTACACAGAGATGGCCGTCATCTGGCTGCTGCCTGTCTCCAACCGCAAGCCTCCAGCCACCGGCACCTACCTGTGCCCCATCTATAAGACTCTCACTCGTGCAGGTAGGTGCCCTACAGACAGATTGTAGAAGCAGCTAGGAAGGACAGCCCAGGAGAGGCTGCAGGAGTTCCTCCTGCCACGCACTGGCATGGAGCGAAGCACTTTTGGCCGAGTCTGGCCAGGCAGAAAAAGATTTCTCCTGCTGTGGTTGTGGAGGCAGAGCCACCAGGCACCTTGGCTATGCAGCAGTGCCTCTGGCCAGGCTCTCCTCCAGCCCACATCTGAAAATAAACAAGCCTGTTTCCCTCAGCCCTGCTCAGCCTGTCACCTCGCACAGGAGTGGGACAGGGGATCTCACATGGGGTCACCTGTATGGGACTCCCCAGTCAGTGTGCAGCAGCTAGGGCTGCGGTACCACCCTCTTGCCTTTGCTCCCCCCTTTACAGGCACGCTGTCAACAACGGGCCACTCCACCAACTACGTGATTGCTGTGGAGATCCCTACAGACAAGCCCCAGAAGCACTGGATCAAAAGGGGCACAGCCTTAATCTGTGCCCTGGATTTCTAGCCAGAAAACCCACCCAGCCCAGGAAACCATCCCAGCCAAGGGCCTGAGCCAGGGCCTCCGCCGTCCTGCACAGAGGTAGGCACCACTGGCCAGCAGCAGGAGCTAAGCTGTGTCAATAAATTGAGCTCAACTCCACCAGCATCACGTTCACCTGGTGTTGTTGCAATCCCCACAATTACCTCAGGTTTTTAGCACCACAGAAGAGCTGCCAGCGGGGACAACATGGCCCAGAGCAGGCACTCTCTGCTCCCAGCCACACACATGCCCCTCTCCCTTGGCTGGCTGTTACAGAATAGCTTTATTCCTTCAGACAGATCCATTATTTACAGAACTTTATATTAGACACAGCAAGAGACAGAAGGATTTTCTTCCCTTCAACAAATACCAAAAGAACAGTTTCATTCCATAGTCAAGATCTGTACAAATTTGCACATTTGCAGAATTCAGTTCTCCCCTGTGGCAGCTCCCTTTGGCCCAGCTGCGCCTCAGGACACCTCAGGAGAGGGGTGCTGACCTCTGGCTTCCGAGATTGCTGCTGGGGCCAGGCAGGAGAAGCCCATGTGCAACCTCTGGGTTAGCAGCCAGGGAGGAAGAGCAGCTTTGGGCTCCCTCCACTGCTTCTGCTCGCCACTGCAGTCCCTGTCCTGCCTTGAATAGTACAGCAAACACTGTCACCTCTCCCTGCACTGAAAGGCTTTGCCAAGGGCACCAAGTGACTCCACGTCCAGCATCCACCCAGCAGCACCAAGGCCACCCTATGAACTTGGTCTGTTCATAATTCACGGCGTTTCTCTGGGGACTGGAGCAACACCATGTGACCCACAGGCACTGCCAGGGCCACAGAGCTGGTCCCCAGGGGAGCAGCTGTGGGAGCAGAGCCACATGCCACCCCCCAGCACCATCACGGAGGGCTGGGCGCAAGGCCCAGCTCCAGGGATGAGCCCCCACTCATCCTCACCCAGCAACAGAGGTGCCAAAGCCCACCGGGGAGCCTGGCTGCACTGGCAGGGGGTGCTGCCACCCCCTGAGGAGTGAGGGCAGGACAAGGCAGGAACCCCTGGCCACGCATCGGCCAGCTCCGAGGACTGGATGCAGAAGAATGGGCTCTGTCCAGGATCCACTGCGCTCAGCAATAGCCAAAGCATGGGTCAGAACTAAAAATAAGTTTGGGGAAGGGAGGGAGAGGGATAGAAAACAGACATGAATGTCCTGGGGAAGCACAGAGCTGAAGACCTGGACACAGGAAGACACAAGCCACAGGCAGCTGCGGCCAGCACAGCCTCGCATCAGCACCGCCAGCATTCCCACAACACCAGACCCACCACCAGCCAGGTGAGCTCTTCCCCTCCTGCCGCAGTGCTCAGCCACAGCGCTGAGACACAGGCCCACAGCCTCTCGGCGCTGCCATGGCGCTGTCGGGCAGCTGGACACTCCGGCTTGCCTTCTGCTGCAGCTGCAGGGACTCCCCTCAGGACAATGCATTTCCACCTTTCGCAACTCAGGCTCAGAGAAAAACATGATTTCTCTTTGTACCCAGGCTCCACTTTGGCCGAGGGTTTGTTGCTGTGGTCCCTCTTCCTTGGGCAAAGGGTAACATAGATCCAAGTGTCACTGCCCAAAGCCACAAAGCTCAGCTGCTTCTTCTCACAGTCTTGACCCACAGGCTACTGCCGCTTGGCTTTATACGGGCGGGAGCGTTTCCGGCGGTCCGGCTTCCTCTGCTTGTGCAGCCGGCCAATGCTGACTCCCTGCCGCCTGCGGACAGAGATGTTCTGCTCCACGAGGCTTGCCAGCATGCCTGCAGGGGGAGAGGCAGACAGACATGCCCCACGCTGGAGCGCCGGTATTGCCCATGCCAGAGTGCAGCCCTCCCTCTCTCACCCAAAACCCATCAGTGGGCTCCTCCTGGGACTATAAAATCAGAAAGACAGAGCAGAGATGTGTGGCTCCCCAGACTGAGCGCTACCTCGTGCCCTGGGGCTGGCAGAAATGGGGAGCCAGGCTGGGTGAGCTTCCCAGGCTCCCAGCTGCTGCTCTGCCACCCTCAGGGCAGCTCCCCCCGCTGAATCTGAATGAACCCCACGCTCCGTCCCTTTGGCCACACAGTATGGCTCACCTTCCTGGGCCAGCATGGAGATGAAGGTACAGATGAACTCATCGTAGTTGTGGGTTCTCCTCTGGTCATCGATCTACAAAGAGATAAATCCACAAACAGGTGGCAGGGAGAAAGGAGAGCTCAAGGCTAACAGGCAGCAAAGAACCAGCATGCCTCACCCAACCCATAGGCCAGAGAGACCAGAGCAAGGAAGGGATGGACCTCCCAGCCCAGCTCAGGCCAGTACACAACTGGGACCGTCTCCCTCCCAGTTCAGATGCCACCATTTTCCACAAAGGGCAGCTGGGAAGAGGCAAGGGTGTGCAGGAAAGGAATCCTACCAGGCCTTGGCGCAGAGAATCCCCCCTCCTTCCTGTCAGTGCTGATGTTCAGCTGTGGTTCAGCTGCAGCACTCCACACCATCCTTCTCAAGCTGGTTAGTGCTGCCCAGTCTGTCCTGGCAGGAGCTCTGCCCCATAGGGCCATTTGGTAACAGGAAAGGGACCCCGAACGCTCCCCATCACCCTTCTCAGCTGAACCACTCTCCCTCCACTTTGACATACAGACACCCCAGACAGAAGCCTTCAAGGAGCTAAACAGGCAATGCAAAATAAGCCATCAATAAACACACCTTGAATTTTTTCCTTTTCTCCACCTCTTCCTTCAGGCAGGCCTCGTAGTTTGCAATCTCTGCCTCCACGCACTTCAGCAGCGCCAGCAGCTCCTGCCAGGATCAAGCAGAGCAAACATGAGCAGGTGGACACCTGCTGCAGCCCAGGAGCCAGCGGGGTGAGCTGATGGGTGTTCCTCTCTGCACTGCGAAAGGGAGGATTCATCAAAGCAAAAAAACACTTGCCAGGGAGAAAAAAAGGTCAGTTCATTGTAGGGAATTTCCAAGTCAGAGGGTGATCAATCTGCCAGCCCCATGGGGAGCTGGGTCCCACCCCAGCCCCATGTACCTGGTTCTCTGGGACAGGGGGAAGGGTTGCCTGCATGCCTGAGAAGCACCCCTGGGCCTCGTTCTTCTCAGTAACAAAATTTGAAGACTTTGCTTTAGAGTAAAACAGTTCCTAGCCAGCTCTCCTCCAGGGAGCCCTTGATGAGCTTGCGCTGCCTGAGCCTGGTCCTGTCTCTGGCTGGAGGGCAGAGACAGGCAGTAAAGAGCAGGCTGGGATTTGGGGGTGCAAGGTCCCACCAGCCTCTGGCCCAAAGGAGAGCACACCACACCGAACACCTCAGCTGTGGGAGACAGTGGCTCTGCCCACCACCAAGGCAAATGTCCCCGAGATGAACCAAGGCACAAAACCTGCACTGCCCTGTGCCTCAAGGCACGGCTGCGGCGACACGCGAGTGGGACAGCGTGCACATGCGGTTCAGTCACTGCCAGCGCTGCTGCGTCTCTGGGTGAGCACAGGGAGCTCCACGTTCCCAGGGCTGTCGCAGCACAAAACTCACCTTGGGAGAATACTTTTCCCCCCCAGGGTGATCACTGGTCCTGCCAAGTCCCACCTTCTCTTTGCTGTCACTGGCCTCACTGCCCTCCTTCTCGTCCAGTTTGATTGCGACTGGGGCCTCTTCACCGGGTTTCATGGAAGGGGGGGAGCTTTTACCCCCATCTGCGCACAGAGGAAAGAAGTGTTGACAGCCATCGCAAAGGACCGGCATCCGCTCCTTAAGTATCCGCTCCTTAAGTAAAAGGACACTGTCCCGTCACCGCAGGGAAGATGCCACCCCGCCAAAAGCTGGCAGGCACCTACCTGCAACAGCCAGCGGGCAGAACACGCCATCCTCTGTGAGGTGCAACAGGCCGGTGCTGATAACGGGCCCCAGGTCCCTGACAGCCCGGTTGTAGCGCATGCAGTCAACACGCAGCAGACCATCCTCCTCACCAAAGAGCACCTTGGAGATGTGGGAGGTGACGGGGCTGGAGGGGCGGGTGGGGTTGGCCGAGCGGATGGGAGAGCGCAGCGGGGAGTTGAAGGCGCTGCCGATCTCAGAGGCGGTGTCCGTGCTTTCGTTGCTAGGGGTGGGAGAGGGCTGGGAGTGGGTAACCACCGCCACAGCGGTACCCCCGCCGCTCGTCTTGATGGACAGGGGAATGGAAAGATCCTTTTGAGATTCCTTCAGCTTCTCAGCCAGGACGTTGATGGTGTTGGGCTGGAGAACGGAGAGCTGGCCATCCGCAGCCCCTGCCACATGCTCTTGCTTTACCTGCCCTTTCCTTTTGTACCTGCCCAGGAACACAGCGGGGAAGGTGAGTAGCCGGTGGAAGGAGATGGGGGCCCAGCACAGGCACTGCCAGCTCCACGCTCAGCACTCCAGGCTGTCTGCTGGGATGAAGCAAGGCCTGAAACACTTCTAGGTCACCCCCACTGCCACCAGCTTCTCTGGCAGCACCCCACCCCACCGAACTGCTCAGCTGCAGGTAATCCTACGCAGCCGGGAGGCACAGGGGGCTGTGTACCCCATCTCTTCTTCCAGAAGCCCCAAAAGCAACCTCGCTGTGACCCCACCTTCCTGACCTTCACAGCATTCCCAGCACACCAACACTGTCACCAGGAGTTGATCTGGCAATCGGCATTGGGCAACTGAGGTTCCCTAAAGCCTGCTGCCAATACAGTTACACTCAGGGCAGACAGAATTCAGGGTTGATTATGAAGAGCTACATAAGACCTTTACAAAATCCAGTGAGCGAACAGTAAAACGGCAGGTGAAGAGGGGAACAGCACTAATTGCACACAGAGGTGCCAGCTCTAACACAGCTAACAGAGCTCAGGAAAGACATCTGGGAGCCACTACAGGTGATTCTACAAACGTCAGCTCCCTGCCCTCTGCTAAAGCCGTCACCTGATGGCTGAGCTGGTGTTACGAACTTCCTCCTCCTCATCATCATCATAGTCATCCTCATCATCCGAGTACTGCTGGTGTTGTCGGACTGGGACCCGGCTGCGACCCACTCCTGCTGCAAGGTCTTCCTCCTCCTGCAAAACACCATTGCTGATGGCCTGCTGGCAGCAGAGCAGGGAAGAAACACCCAGTGGACACGTCCTCAGTCCAGCCAAGCACCAGGGCTTGCCCGTTTCAAGAGGAGACAGGGGACTCTTCCCTATGCTTGCTCAGTTGACCCACATTGACACTAACTGCTTTTGCCAGGTCAGTTTTACCGTCTCACCTTCCAGCCTAGGTTAGCGCAAGGGCAGGCAGGCTGCAGGGCAGGGGAAGGGCTTAGACTGGCTGACAGAGTCCCATGGACGTGAGGGACTGGAAGTAAAAAGCTCAGCTCAAGTCAGGCGTGCTGCTGGCTTGGAGCTCCAGCCTACCTGCATGGGGGACTTGGCGTAGTTGTGGTTATCCAGGAAGGCTGGCAACCTCTGCACGATGGGGTTGGGGTTTGCTGGAGGCGCCCCATTGATACTGCTCGCTGACGTCTTTGCCACCGGTTTGGATTTGTTGGGCGGGCTCTGCGTGGCCGCAGGGTGGCCCTGGCTGGTGGGCTCATTGGCGCTGTCTGCCATACAAGCACAGCGCAGCCGATCATGACCAGCACCATCACGTTTTATTCAATGTCCTCTGCCACCCCTTGCCCACCCCACGTAGCAGAAGAGCTCTTCCGCTCCACCAGACCATCACACCCACTTCCCATTCCACCGCCAGCTGTCACCAGTGTCACCAAGTTCAAGCCCTCCCATTTTCAATCTCACATCCCTCCAACATTCCTCCCAGACACAGAGGCATCTACTATACCTCAGCACAGTGCGCACGGAGCTGGGCTTGGAAAAAATTGTGAAGCTGACCATAAAACTGCCTCAAGCTCCAGGTCAGCCAGCTGGCATCACCAGCCTGTGCTCATTCCACGGCAGGTCAGACTGGCTGACTGGCAACACCACTGGTACAGGGGTCTACCTGGATGGGTGCTCTCCAGAGTCACGGTCTTGCTGCTGGCTGGCTTTGCCTCTTCCGGAGGCTGAGCCTCCTGAGACTTCTGGGTCTGGATCAGCTCAGGCTGAGTTACTCGGATAAGCTTGAAGGCAAATGACAGACAGAAAATGAGTGCTGGACCGGGGTGACCCAAAACACATTCCTCCCACTCAAGCACTGCAGAAGAACTCGTGAGGGTGAGCCAACTGCCAAGCACCCATGTGCACAATCAACTGACAACATCATGGATAACCTCCCAGGTGAGCAGCAAAAGGCCAAGCAACAAGTCTGGTTATCTCCTCGTTCCAGAAGACATTTCCCAAGGAAAAAAAAGAACAAAAAACCACAAACCACCAAAACCCAGGGTGCCTACAGCACAGGGAGATGCCCTCAAACCAGGACCTATTCCCACCCCAGGCTTGGGCTGTCCTACCTGCTGCAAGGCCTCTAGCACAGTCTGGCGGTTCATCTTCAGGATGTGCAGTTTGGACTCATACTTCATCCTCCGATCAGGCACCACCGCCATCAGGTTGAAGCGGATGTCGTGGTATGGCTCCCTGCAGAAGGGGAGAGCAGATGTCAGCTGCAAGCTGAAGGCAAGGAGGCAGTGCACCTGCACCCCTCCCAAGCAATGTTCTCCCCCCACACTTCCACAACTTGTTGCACAGAGACCACAGTAGAAATAATCCAGGGAAAAATGACATTACCCTGCAGTGGCCAGGCCAATGCGCTCCATGATTACTCTCCTGGCTTTGTCTGTCCATTCCTCATCATCAGCCCATGGCCCTGTGAAAATGAGGTAGAGCTGGAATTAGCAAAGCAGGCCAAGGCTCCTGCTTCAGACTCACAGAGTGGATCCTGCCATCCTCACAGAGACAATCTCATGGCTCCCTTACATACCAGGGAGCAAGTCAAGAGGCAGAAGGACCACACTATCAGCCCATACAGTGGAACTCCCTGCCTCTGCCTTCCGAATGGAAAACATGAGTTATCTGCAGGGCAGAAAGGTGAGTTTTGAACCCTACAGACCACAAGTGATTCACAGGCTCCAGGCTCACAAAGTCCAAGGAAATCCCAGGTCTCGCCGGAATCCACCTGCCACTGGATCTGGTGCCATGCTTAAGAAACCCGAGCACATTAAGGCCCTTACCAAAGGGCCTGACAGACAGAAGTAAAGTCTTAGCGAGGATAAGTAAGTGTCTGAAAGACAGAACTAGCGGTCAAGTTGTATAAGAAGGGAATAACTTGAGCAGCTTGTTGGGATCTGCATTGGGACCTTGTGCCTCAACACATGGTGGTTATTTGGCACAAGGAGAGGGTAAGGAGAAGACAAATTCTGCTTGCGATACTGAGTTATTTCAGAGCTGCAGAAAGACCTCATGACCCTGAGCATCTGGGGAGGACAATGGCAAGGCTGGAAAATGTAATGCAATACATTTAGAAATAATTGCCTTCTAGACACAGTCCCCAGCGCACAGGCTCCAAAATGAGCTATCAAAATGCAGGACAAATCTGGGAGCTGTTGGAGCCATTCTCCACAAACATTAGCCAACGCTCAGTGGCAATGAAAAAGAATACATACATTTGGATGTACCCAGGTGTCTATTTGACTGTGTCAACGAGTAGGGACAGGTGGACTCTTACCGTGGTCAATGGGATAAACCTTGAGCCCGTCCAGCTCAAAGAGCCGTCCCTTGATGGGGACATAACTGACAAAATGAAAAGCCTCCATGGTTCGCACAGCGCTGATACCATTCTGCTTTTCCGGCAAGTGCCGTGGCTCTGGTCTGCAAGGGCAAGAGAGGTGAGAGGTCAGTGATACGCCTGCCTCCTACAGTGAAAGGGAGCCATGAGAGATCCCCCTCACTCACCTGGCATGGCTGTTATGGGCCTTGGCCAGCTCAGGGGCATTGCCAATGGCATAGCCTTTACTCTGCAGTGAACAGCAAGAGAGGAAAACAGTTGAGAAGTGACAAGGAAACAAACAAAATGCTTCACCCGCTGGCACCCCACTCCCTCCATCCATACACAGGACTGGGAGACCAACTTTCAGGTGCACCCTCTGCTCTGCTGAGTTACAGGTAAAACCCAAGATGAAAAGAAGATGCAATTTCTGCTAAAGAAATTACAGTTAAACACAGACTTTAAGATAGGTCTGAAGGTAGAAGAGAGGACTTTTGATCACAGACTTAGAGAATGCACCTGGGCTAGTGAATAACACAACAGAAGGCTCAGAGCTGTGCCCAGCATCAGGGGACCAAGGCTCTGAGCAAGGCAAGGTAGGAGGGTGAGAAAGAGGCGATACCAACGTATCATACAGCCACAAAGGGCTGGAAAGGAGACAGATCGTTAGAGCACCAGCCCGAGAGGGGAGCGAGAGGCAGACTCACATGCGCCACCCATGCACACCCCTGCCCCTACCTCAGGGCTGAATCCTTTGGTGAAATCCTTCATGCGGCTCAGCGTGGGGCCCAGGTCGACATTGTTGCAGTTCAGGAGGACACTCAGTAGGGCATGGGTGGCACAGGAATTGGGGATCAGCTGGAGGGTGACACAAGGACCATCTTAGCCAGCAGGAACAAGGCAACCCTTCAACAACCCCTCAGTGTCGACCACAATCAATTGAAAAGTACTGACGCAAGGACCACTTGTGAAAGCTGCGAATTGACCTCGGCTCTCAAAGGAAGGAAGGAGGTCAGTCTCGTTTAGTGAGCCACACCGTGCCCCCCATGAGTCACACCTGTTCACAGCGCAGGCCACAGACGGGCTCGCAGCCCTCACTGGATTCCCTCCAACCTGGAGCTCAGCGCAGAGACTCCCAGGAAAGAGGGAGAGTCTCTGCAAGAGCAGTGCAGCCTCTCAGTACGTTGCTTCCCTGAGGTGTCACACAAAACACCCACATACACACTTTCCCCTTGCCTCCAGCCTACCTGGTGAGCAAAGAACATGTTATTAACGATGTCATCGTCAATCACCGACGTCTCATCCACCAGGGTAGAGACCTTCCGGCGTGATCTGCGCTCCTCAATCCACTTGAACAGGAAGATGAACCCATACACAGGGCTGTGGAGAGAAGTCAGCAGCTGCATCGTTTTGGACAGACCACATCAGCGGGACTACTCTGCTCAGAACCAGAAACCTTCTGTTTCAAACCACAGGCAGAGCAAAGACAGAGAGGAAAAGCAGAACTACCAGCCCCATCTTTCTGGAAGTGACCAGCCCTGCCACAAGTCTCCCCAGCCCCGCGTTAACGAGGTCCCTCTCCGCTGGCTGATGCTCCAGGCTCAGACAACAATCAGGCTTGAAATCTTTGAGGTTTGACAGGTCTTAAGACTCGAGACAGGGAAATGGAGAGGTGAAATTCACCTCTGAACACTGACTGACCTGCAGCATAGTGCCTGACCACCAAATGACCTCTCCTTTTAAATATATGTCGTATTGACTTTCAAGAGGAGTTCAGACAATGGCTTGTAAGAAATTGACAGCCTCAAAGACACTTCAAAGCACTGAGACAGGGAGAAAGCCCACACTGCAAGCACACTGGTTGGCACTGCAACTCTCCGTGGAGAAAGGGAGATTCATCCCTTGAAGTACGTCCCCCACCTGCCACACAAGGTCTTCCTCAAGGCACAAGATTGCCCATCTGCCCCAAACCTGATGAAGCACTCCTGGTTCATCACTTACAACACTGACCTCCATGACTGACAAGCTCACATGGGCCCGTCTGAACACCGGGCAATGAGTTCCCAGGCCCACAGACACATTCTGCTTAATAAAACTCATACTTTTACACCTGTGACTTACCCTTGGCATTTGCTCTGCAGATCATAAATCTCTTCAACCTGCACTCCTTTGACCCCTGCAAACAAAGGACAGAAGCTGGTGTAAAGCCCACCAGAAAGGACTAGGGGCAATGTCAAGCACAAAATCAACTTCCCAGGAAGCTTTCTTGCACTCACCAAAATCTTCTACCAGGAGTGTGAAGAGACCTGGAAAGGAACAAAACCAACAGATTACTTCTAGGTGAAGAGCACAAAGAGAAAACCTGCTGGCACTGGCCCCCAAAGGTTCCATGTGGTCCCAGGCCAAGGCACAGCCAGAAAAAACGCAGTACATCGGCACTGGGATCACGCCGACTCCCCAGCAGCAGAGCTGTTGAGCCCTGGCTCACTACAGAGGTGCTCCGGCTCTCTTCATCTCCATTCATAATCGTCTTCCTCGAGAGGACCTGAACCAACCCTCTCCTGCCAGAGCCCAGTGAAGCTGAACCCACCTTCAGCATCCTGACCCACTGCGGGTGACCTGCCAAGAAGTAAATCCCCACCACGAACAGCAGCAGAGAACACGTAAATGACATGTACTCTTCTAACTGGAGGGAAACATGGCTGAACAGATCACAGGACATTTTAAAAGAAGATCATTTACGTTCTTGTTAGTGAAAGACAGCCAGTGAAGGGAAAGCCATCTCAGAGGGCTGCGGGAAAGTCTGAGGGCCGAAAGGCTCGTCTTCATCTCCCTCTCTCCTGGGGGACCAAATCCAAGAACCTGTCTCCAGCAACTACAAAATTCTCATTAGAGAAGGACATAACCAGGCATATAGACACAACAGCAAAGAGACTGAAAGATTATTAGACATCAGCAACTGAGCAGCAGCTTCCACTATGATGCTGTAGCAAAGGCAGTCAGCCCAATTTTCAGGCGGTCACCCGCACACAGAGTTAGCGAGCTCGAGACTGGAATAATAAATCTGCTTCTTTCGCTCCCAAAGAAAGGCTGCTGAAAGCCTGGGAGGAAGGCCAGGGAATATCAATAAGGATTCAATCCTGAGAAACATCCCTGTAAGCAAAGGATTTAAGGAACCTGATGTAAGTGGCTCAATCAAGAAGGGAAGAGCCCACGGGGCTTCCACACCAAAGTTAAAATGACTAAAACAGGGAGGAAACTTCTGGGAGAAAGTAGTCTTCATTAATTTAGCAGAAGACATTGTATTTCTCACAAAATTGTCAGTGGGAAGAAACACGCTATGGAGATAACATGCTTCAAACAAGGGACAGCCTCCTCGCCGTGCAACGCTGTTACACCAATCCCCGGCAGCTTTCTGACAGAGGTGGTTTTGCTCAAAATCATGGAACGCTATGTCATACAGGTGACATCTACAGAGACTTCAGGCAGTGCCACAGCCTCACTGTTTTCTTTGCAGCAACCCCCTTAGGGTAAGCAGTCCTTGCAGACCGTAAGGGTCTTCAGATGTTTGTTACAGCCATGGTTCTTGTTCCCTCCTTAGGTGGTATCAGTTAAGGAAGCAGGAGTCGCAGCTGTTTACAGGTAGAGTCTCTCAACTGTAAAAGCTTCCGCAAAAGTCGAAAGCCTCACTCACTCTCCAATTTCAACAGTTACAGTCTACTGATCATGGCAAAACATGTGCAACACGAGATGTGAACCATATCATAAGCTCCTCCTTGCAGCCAGTGAAGATCTGCATCAGAGCAAGGCCTTTGCAAACACAACCAACCATAAATGTTGAAAGCAGCGCTGCTCCCACAGGTACCACCAGAAGGAGAAGACCAAGCAGGACTTCCAAGTTCACTGTGGCTCAGCCCGCAGCAGTCCCACATCCCCACAGTCCTCCAGGACTGTGCGTCAGACCAGCAGGGCTGCACCAAAGGAGATGGGAAGTCAGCCATCGCATGTTTTCCTCCCATCTGATCAACATTGCCAGGGAGTCAGAGAGAGGATGAAGCCAAACTTCTCCGAGCGCATTGTGAAAGGACAAGAAGTGACAGGAATAAGCTGCAGCAAGAAAAATTCTGACTACGCACCCCAAAAAAACCCAATTCTTCATTACCAGCATGGTCAGCCCTGGGACCAGGGTGCAGATGCAGACATCTCCTTCTTGGGCATATTCAACCAGACACGGCCACAAGCGACCTTAACTACCTTTGAAGTTAGCTCTGCTTTGGGCCAAAGACTTACAGGGGTCCCTTCCTATCGCAGTTTTTCTCAGATTCATTTCAGTATTTCATAGTACTTCAGCATTGTGAAAGGCACAGTCCTGATGCTGTGATCACTCCTGGAACACAAGAAACCTCCATCCTAAATTATTTGAGTTGGCTGGAGGAAACATTCTGGTGTCCACAAGCACAGGCAACACTACGCTAGTGGCCTCAAAGCTCCCCTCTCTGCCAAGCAGCTGCAGCAGACAGCCCAAAACTGGATCTACCGACCCTTTCTGACCAGTAAAGCACCGAGAGCTTTCAATCCTAAGCCCCCTGGTGAGGGCCAGGCATCTTATGGGATGTGCTGAAGGTTGAGCACAGCACACGGGTCATTCTTAACCACTGTCCCAGCTGCCACCTCTGCATCCGAACCGCCACACATCCGAAGGAGCGCAGCTGCGGCAGCCTGAGAGCCCGCCTCTGCCCGGACTGATTATCTTCCGAGCAAATAACCTTCCCACCCTGGCATGAGAATCCAAACCATGTACTGTCTTCAACATCATCATCATTATGAAGAAGAAGGGGAAAGATGGGAACAATTTCAGCAATTCCCAAGTATCAGTAAAAAGAGGATAAAGAGCAGCAAAATCTGGGCTGACTGGGAGACCAACAGCAGACAGAATCCTTCGCTGAACATAGGAAGACAAGTATAATGCCAGGGGTCCAATTTTCTCACCCACAGCCCTAAAAATACACCACCACATCCTAAAGACCAGCTCTCAGCCTCTCAGAGGACAACCCCACATTGCACTACGGCAACTCAGAGACGTTAAAACAACGCTCAGCCAGTGCTCCAGCTGACACCAGCTTTGGCCCTCAAATCCTAACCTACAAAACAAACTCAGGGACTCCACCACAGAAACCACCTTCTCAGATGCAGCGGGAAGGAGATGCCTGTGACTGTCCTGTTCCCAGCTGCTCAGGCGCCATACTGGGCTCTTCAGCACCATTCCTGGACTACCTGGGGGAGAGGGTTTGATCCACCCGCTCAACTGCAGAGCAATGACAGGATCTGACATGCACGGGATAGAGACAACACCCTCATGTGCTCCCAAGTGACACAGGTTGTCCTCAATTGCATGCGACACTGGGGCAATCACCAGTCAGAGCTGTTTCTGTAGCAGTGGGCATCCCATTTGCACACCTCTCCCTGTGTTTCAGCAATGTTTCAGGGTGTATTTGCAAACAACAGGAATGCTTAATGCTACAGCCTTGCGGCATTTCAGATGTTTTCCACAGAGACCCCTGGCTTTATCACATCACACACACACAGAGGTGTCTGGGGCACCTCAAACCCCATGTACAAGTGCTGCCAGAGCCCAGGCCCCACTCTGAACCTCCACAATGCTCCTGCAGCCCTGTTCACCCCATCCCTGCCCTTATCCCGCACCTGCACCCCTACACCCGGCCTCCTGACATCCCCTTTTCCATCTGCCCTGTGCCCCCATAACCTTTCCCTAACCCTCTTGGGCACCTCCTGGGCACCCCACGACCCCACATAGCCTCCCTTCCCCCCAGGACTCACGCTACTCCTGCCCCACGCACACCTACACCCTCGCCTGCCCTCCCAACCCCCAGACACCCCCTCACCTCCCCTTATCAGCCCTCCCTCCCTCCTCCCAGGCCCCACTCTCCCCGCGCTCCCACCCCAGGCCCTCTTCCCGCCCCACGCACTCTCACAACCCCTGTCCCCCCAGACCCCCACTCTAGGCCTGCGACACCCCCCCCCAAACTTCACCTAGACACCCCGCATCCCCAGCCTCCCCCTCACAGCCCCCCCCCCGGCCCCCGGCCTGTCCCTCACAGCCCCCCCAGCCCAGGCCCAGCCCCCAGCCCGTCCCTCATAGCCTCCCTCCCCCCGCCATCCCCCCGCCCCGCCACCGGCCCCGCCGCTCACCGGGGTCGCTCTCCAGCTCCAGCCAGCCCTTATTCATCTTCCCGCGGGCCGGGCCGCGCCGCCATGTCCGGCCCCGCCGCCACCACCGCCGCACCGCCTCTGCGCGTCATCGCTGCGCGACGCCGCGTGACGTCAGCGCGACGCCGCGCCACATCGGTCCTGGAAGGGGGGGGGAGGTGGCGACGCTACAAAGGTCCCGCCGTTCTCCGCCTCTCCCCCACTCCGCTTTAGGCCTTCGTCTGGGATTCGGACTCGGCAGCCTGGGCCGCCCTGTGCGACCTGTCTTGAGGGGCCTGGGCCTGGGCCTGGGCCTGGGCCTGGGCCTCGGACTGGGCCTGTCGTGAGGGGCTTGGGCCTGTCCCTGTCATCAGGGGCAGGGCCCCACTGTGTTGAGGTGCGAGGGCTCCCACTCCCGCTGAGGCCAACTGTAACATCCCCCACTTTGCCAGCAGCTCCACTTAACGCCGCCTCGGAGGCTGGAAGGCTCCCAGGGGGAGCGGGCGCCCCTGCACTGCGCTTCCTTAGGAAGTGGGCTAAAAATAGGACCCGGATCCGTGGCTGCGCCTGTCCCCCCCCCATGGCTTTGTTCTGTGGCTGTTCCCACGCACACCCCGTCCTCCAGTGCTCCCCTTGTGCCTGCGACAGGGCTCAGCCAGCAGCACCAAGACCCAGGTGGGGCTTGTTCCCCTCACACAGAGGAGACTGGGGGTCAACAGTGCTGTACCTGCCCACCAAATCTGTCTCCTACCCCTCCAGGGTGGGTGAGGACGTGTTCGTATCCATTCACCCCCTGGAAGTTTCTAGGGACCAAGGTTGCCTCTTGGCTGGCTAATATGAGAGACAAGGCTGGAACGTGAACCATGCAGAGCCCTGCTTGCACCCCTGACAAAAGCCCTCCTACTCCAGCCTTACTGATGTAAACCTACCCTGGGGGGGGGGGGGGGGAGGCCAGGCTCAGCCACCATGGAGATTTATGGAGATTTACCAGGAGGGGGAGGCCCTTTTGGGGACTGGTTTCTTCTGCTCTTTGTTCCTGCTCAGTTTGAAACATCACTGGCCCTGGTGACACCTCCAGCCTCTGCCACAGGTCACCTCGGGCTGAGTCCCTCGTGCAGCAGAGGCCTCAGGAGCCCCTCTTGATGCCTCCCCTGGGATGGGCAGCCCAGCCCCTGCTCAACTGAGCGTAGGGGGTTGATCAGGGGCACTGAGGTGCACGTGTTTCAGTGGTGTGGCTCATTGCAAGGCCTTCAGAGCCATTAAATCCAAGCCCTGAGGAATCAGACTTCTGTCTCTTATTTCTGGCTTTACACCCTTGTCTCTACTTGTTGCTTATCGTTCTGTGCCCCCCAGGTCTGCAATTAACCAAATCCACGTGCTTGGCTCCAGTCTGGCCCATAAATCAGTGCTACTGGCTCTGCTCCCCTCCCTGCAGGACATGTCCCAGCCCGCCAGCCCCACTACAGCCCTCCCACTCCTGGAGACACCCCATGCAGGTGCCATGAGTTTGCAGGAGAGGTGGGATGGGGAGCTGGAGAAGAGGGTTGGGACCCAGAGCTCGTCTTCACAGGCGTGCCGTGGGACGGGGCAGTGCTACTGGGGGACTTTGCTCCCATCAAAGGCACCGCGGTGAACCATGGTGCTCCGCTGCTGCAGCACAAACACACACACACAGGGAGGAACGATGATATCATGACCTGGCTTTGCGCGAGCTATTTAGGGGGTTTAATTATTATTATTATTTTTCTTTCCCGTTCCTCTGCCTCTGAACAATGCCCGTCCCGGCAGGGCTGCGGTTCACACCATTGTGTGGGGCTGCCCTGCCTCAGGAAAGGGGAGATCCTTATCACCCCAGGGCTGGCCGAGCAAGTGAGCTCATGTCGCATGAGGAAAGCAAGCGAGCACCTTGCCGGCAGCCTGAGACGGTGCTGGCAGCCTGCGGGTGCTCTCCACGCACCTACCCCCGACCCCTGCACTGGGGGGAGGCTCTGGGTGCTGGTTTAGCTCCCTCAGGCAGGATCAAGCCTCCCCAAACCAGCCTTGTCCCACCCAGCCCCGCAGGGCCACCAACCACCAGAAGCACGCCCGGGTTGGGGTGCAGCCCCCCCAGACTGCGCTGGGGCCACCTGCTGCTCCTGCCTGGGCATAGTGACAGCGGTGGCATCAGTGCCTCTCCTGTGTTTACCCAGGAACGGGTCTAACCTGCCCACAGCCATTTGCTTTCCTCCCTGATCCTGCCCAGCCCTAAAACGGTCTGTGGCTTGGGGAGGGGGACGGGGGACAGAGGGGAAGAGGGGAGCTGCACCCAGACTGCTGAACATGTCCTGGTGCTATGGTGCTACAGGGAAGGTTGGAGGGAGCCCTGTCCCCTAGGGCACACCCTGGGTGGCACGGTATGACTCCAGCTTCTCGAGGACAGCAGACAACAGGGCTCATCCTGGGCACAGAGGCTTTTTGGGATGATGGTCAGTTTTCCCCCCCATGAGAGCAGGCATCATCTTTCCCAGGTCCTGTGCTGGTGTGGAAAGAGCCTGGAGCAATCAGTCGCTCCCCCCCGGCACCACGCTCGGCCTCTTTATTTGCAGAGAAAGCCAGCCAGCAAGCTCCTGGGGGGATGGCACCGCACGTGCCGAGCCCCAACCCACCCTGGTGACTGTGGCTCCACACCCACCATGGCACGCAGATGTGGGACTGGTGCGTCCCACCACGCCACCCATTTCAGAGGTGGTCCTGCAGCCACCAAGAGGGATGGGAACCTGCCCAGGAGCCGGCCCTGGCATCCCATCCACCACAGCCAGGGAAATGGAGGGATGGGGCTGGCACCACTGCAAGAGCAGGAGTCCCATGGGGCCACCAGCAGCACAGGGAGCCAGTCCTCACCCATGGCCACCCCACGTCCATTACCCTGCCCTCTCTAAGTGGCTGCCGCTTGCCGGGGCACACGGTTCCTCTCACTGGGGGATTTGGTCACCCGTCCCTTCTTGCCCACATCCACGCTGGCCAGGGCATGCTTGGTCTGGGCCAGCTTGTTCTTGCGGTGGTGGGGGCGGTTGTTGCCACACCAGAGGCGGGCACAGTACTCGTCCACTCGCCGCAGGTTTTGGGAGCTGATGAGGTGCATGATGTCCTTGAACCAGGTTTTGGGAGCCTGCGGTGCCATCCGAGGCTCAGGGCAAGGCAGGCGCGGGGGCTCATCCCCCCGCTCCCGGGGGAAGGTGTGTGCCAGCTGCTCACTGGTGATCACCTCCAAGGCTGTCTTGGCCACCGTCTGGGTGAAGCCATGCTCCAGCGTCTTGCAGTAGTAGATGCCGGCATCGTGGCGGTGCAGCTTGCGGAAGAGCAGCCCTTGCTCCGTCTGCAGGATCCGCTCATCCGTCTTCACCTGTTGGCCATCATGAGGTTGGGGGTGGGGGGGTGGGGGTGGGTGTCCAGGTCCAGCCCCATGTCCCTCCCATGCCCTCGCAAGGGGAGCAAGGCAGGCATGTGGGGAGTCTCACCTCGTCCCGCTGCTCGTCAGGGGGTCTCTGGACAAACCACTGCACGCTGGCCTGTGGGGACCGGGGTGTGCACTCCAGGAAGGTGCTGTTGTCCTCCGCCCCATAAAGCACCTTCTCCTCAACGTTCTCAAAATCATCCACTGGGGTAAAGACAGACACGGGCTCACGGGGAGGGCAGAGCTGGGCTTCCATGCACTTGGGTGTCAGCCTCCCCTGGGCCACCATGTGGTCCCCTCTCCCTGGGGACAGACCCCAGCCCCAGCAGCACCCACCTTCTCTTGGGGCACCCCTTGGTCTACGAGATGAGGAGACGAGGGTGCCCCAGCCCACCTGGGATAGCCGCAAGCCCCTCTGTGTGCCAGGGGCTGTGGATCCTGGGACTTCTCAGGGCACCTGGATAAGCCTGCAGCCCTGTGGGCCCTCCCCAGTCTCTCACCAGTCAGGTTCTGGTCCAGACACTGGTGCACAGGGTTGCCATGGTGGTTGTCCTGGCGGCGGTGGCGGCGCTTGCCAGAGGGCTGGTAGCGGGTGCAGGCGGTGCCGTCCCAGGAGCAATAGGGGTCCCTGGCCAGGCAGCATTCAGCACAAGCAGTGCCGTAGGTCTCGCACCGATGCAGCCGTACCTGGGCCACCCCCAGGCTGGAGCCCACATAGAGTGTTTGCTGGGGGAACAGCACCGAGATGGGGTGCACCTGCGGGCACGGTGCCCCGACTCCCCAGCTGGGACCCCCCTCAGGGCAAGCACCATGTGAGCTTCGAGAGGCTGGTGACAACAGCACAGTCCCTCCTGGTCACTTGCCCTGTCCCAAACCCTGTGGCTGAGCTGCGGCTGTACTCACCCGCTTGACGGAGATCTCCATCTGGGTGACGGGCACAGGCACCTGCAGAGGAGGTGAGTGGGTGTGAGGTTGGCGAAAACCTCACTACGGAGAGCCCAGATCATTCAGAGCCGCCAGAGCTTTGCAGGGGCACCGGGAATGTTTTTGGGGAGGGTGAAAACAGCCCCTAGCTGCCCTCTGCCCTCGGAGCCCTGAGACCTCTCAGTGCCCAATGGTGCGGTGACAGCCCTAAGCCTCCTTCCCCATGTGTGTCCCCAACATGACCCCACCCTGCCACCCCCCTCCCTTGTGTGCAGGGCAGCAAATGGCACCTTAAAAACCTGCAGCTCCTCCAGGACAACTTCCTCGGTCATGGCCAAGCTTGTCTTCTGCAAGACCACCACCTTCAGCACTGAGCCAGCGTCTGTGGGCAGGAGGGTGGAGGCGTGAGCCCCCTGCCATCATGCACCCCAGCCATACGCCCACCGGCAGCCCCAGCGCTGGAGCTCCTGCACACTGCTCCTGCTGCTCACCTGTCCCAAGGAAGAGGACATCTTGCTGCCCATCCTCAGCCTCCACCCGGTCCACCACAAGCTGGCGCAGGCGGTGGGGCAGGTCAGTCTTCACAAGGATGGGCCGACGGTGCTGGGGGTACACGGGCTTGTACATGAGGGGGTGAGCACGGGCAAAGTGCAGCACCTCGTCGGGGAAGTCCTTGGTGGTGCCGTACTGCCGCCGGGGCTGGTTGGTGGTCTTGCTGGGACACTGTGGGGACAAGAGGGGACCAGCTCAGCTCGGCCACCCCAGCACCCATCCCTCCTTCCTCCTCCATTGCCCTGCAAAGCTTTGTTTGGGTTCCTTCCCGCCTTCCAATTTGGGATCCATCTTCTCCACCCCTTTGCCAGACCTTGGTCCCCAGCCATCCCAGGGTGGATCCCAGAGAGACCCCATCCCAGCAGGTGAGAAAATGGAGGATCAACCCCATGAGCCCCCCTGGAAGAGCAATCGGAGGAGCGAAGGAGACCCAGGGGTCCAGGGAGTTGCTCACCACGCCTGGCCGTGGGTAGGGCACCTTGCCCTCGTAGGGGCCCCACTGGTGGTGGGGGCTCTCCCGGTGGGCAAAGGGCCCGTTGAAGACCTCCCGGATGTCGGCCATGCGGTACACACAGACAGCAGAGCCCTGGAAGACATGGCTGAAAGGGGATGGTGAATGGGGTGAGCAGAGCCACACTCACCACCAGTGGCATTGTTGGGGGGCATGGGAGCACCGACGTCTTCATACGGACCAGGGCAGAGCTGGTGGAGGTTGGAGAACAGCCAGCAGCCACATGGTGACGGTAACAGGGCAAGTCATGGGCAGCTGCAGCTGGATGTTCCCAGAGGTTGGGGCTGGACCACCCACCTGATGGTGCTGAAGAGGGCGTAGACCTCTGGGCTTTTCCCATCCCTCGTCCTCAGCAAGAAGACATCCTCTGGAGATGAGACACCCAAGCTGTGGGGTTTCTCCTGAAAGCCCAAGAGCTTCCCAAGAAAGGGACCGGCCCTGGTGAGGTCCCCAGCTCCATGCACCCCTTACCTAGCTCATCGAAGTGGGTGTCAATGCCACCGGGGCCAGGGACGGAGCACACTAGCCGGGCTTTGTTGAAGGTACTCCACTTGTTGACCAGCACCCTCTGGCCTCCAGCATCATTCTGCAGGGACAGGGAGCATTAGGTCCACCACTGTGACTTGGCGCATCCCTGTCCCCCGCAGTCCCCACCAGCATCTTACCACGCAGACCCGTGCCACCCGGCTGACGATGGCGTGCTCCTTGCTGTCTGCCTCCACCACCTTCTCCGTGAAGAAGAAATAGGCTTTGTCGTTGTCCCGGTCATCATTGTCTGGGATCAAGTGGGCTGCCACAAATTTGGGGTCTACGAGCGAGAGTCAGCCACGTCAGGTGGGGTGAGGGCACAGCTGCCACCTCTGGACCACCACACCACACCGGGGCACAGGAGAACCGTTACCGTTGAGTAAACGCTGGTCCACCTCAGTGCGCAAGGCAGAGCGGGTCCCCGTGCTACGGAAGATGCCAGGATCGCGGCCCAAGAAATCTGCGGTGAGGCCGGCGTACAGCTCCTCGCCTGGCAAAAACATCCCACCGCGGGGCTGAGAGCCAGCCCTGGCTGGCACGGGGACCGTCCCTGGTCCCGGTATCCAAAAGGCTCTCAGTCTCCCGAGGAAGACAACCCACCGATGACGGTGCTGGCAAAAGCGCGGCTGGGCTCGTGCGGGCACCTGCCCCGGCCGGTCTCCACGCTGGCGGGGTCCAGGCTGAAGGTGTGCTGGGTGAGGGGGAGCAGGCAGGTGACCCCCAGCCGTGCCCTGGGCAGCGGGGACGTGCCCGGGCACGCAGGGGCTGGCACTGGTCCCTGCCCAGCTCATAGGCACCTTTCTGCAAGCACCTGCAGCCCCAGCGCTCCCAAAGGAACCGTCTGGATGCGGGATCCCTGCTTTTTGAGGCAAGTCTGATGCTGTGAGGATGCACAGTAAGCGGAGGGACACCCCCACCCCCCACCCCAGGTATTCAGCATGGAGCAAACACCGCATTCAGCATCCCCATGCAGTCCTGAAGCCCCCCAGGAAGGAGGTGGAAGATGGGGATCTCCCTCCCAGAGGCGTCCCACCAGGGACGCTCAGGATGAGCACCCCACCACAGTGCTGCCCTACCTCACCACGGTGCCCCACGTAGACGAAGGCGCAGACGGGGTGGAAGGCGCCCGTCCCGCAGACCAACAAGTGTGTCCGGTTGTAGGGGTGCAGCACGCGGATGTAGTTGGCACAGTCGGTCTGGGGAGACAGCAGTGGAGAGGGGCAGGGTCACAGGGGGCTCGGTGCTTCACCCACCACCACCAGCTCCCTGCCTCTGCCTGGGGCTCTACAATGATGGGTGAGCCCAAGCCCTGGCTCGCTGGGCTGCACGCAGGCTCTCTGCCTTCACCCCGGTGCCAGACGGCAGCTTGGCCCCACCGGCAGGGCTTGCGTGGACTTGATCTGGGTGGACCCCAGCCCATTGCAAAAGGACGGGGCTTTTTGCTGGTCCTCCCGTTGCCGAGAGCATCCCCAGGGGAACCACGTGTGATCCAGCCAGCACCTGGGCATTTCCTGCCCACGGGCACTCGTGTGCTCACCCCATCACACAGCCCACATCGGCCGGGACAGCAAAGTCCCCGCAGCAGCTCCTGCACCCTGCTCCAAGCCCCTGGGGACCCCCCTCTGCCTGGCACCCATCACACAACCAGATGCAGGGATGTCCTTCCCTGCCGTGTTCCTGCTTGTGCCGGGGATGAAACAAAAGGAGGAAACGTGGGAGACGGAGACGGATACCCACGGGCATTTTCAGCAGCCTCCAGGACAGCCCCGATCACTACTGTCTGGGATTGTCCCCTTCTACCGGGACCAGTAGCAATGACACCCCCATAACCGGAGACCTGCCACTTCTGACCTTGTGCTGTCTCTCCTGGCGGTTCCCACCAGAAAAATGCTCCCATCCTTCTCCCGCTTGGGCACCACCACCATTAGCTCAGCAGCTCAGCCCGTCCAGCACCAGCCCTGCCTGCCCCCCATCTTTCCCCCCCGGTGGGATGTGAGGCCCCTCGTCCGCTGGGAACACCGTCACCGAGCTGCCCCGGGGGTTCCCAGCCTCCCCGCTGTTTATTTTCCCTTTGCAAAGAGCCTCTGAAATAGCAAGTTTAAAAAAAAAGTATATATTTACGTTCAAGAAAAATAAAAAATTGAGCCTGCCCTGGCTTGGATCTGTCGGTGAGAGCTTGTAAAATAAACACACAGAGCGGGACGGGGACTCCCGGGAGCAATTCGTCTGGGCCAGGGGAGCCTCGGAGACTTTCTCCCCGCCATAGTCCTGTTTCATATTGGGGCAGGGGGGATGCAAAGAAGGGTAAGGTTTGGGGAGTGAGGTCATGGAACCTCATCGAGCTACAGATTTCCCACCGTCGGGGACAGCCAGGATGGGCCACCCCACATCGCTGGCGTCCGGAGCACAGCACGGGGCTTTCGGTTCCTCCCAGCTCAGGTCTGTCTCCAAGCCCTATCGCTGCCCGCTCGGTGCAGCCACCTTTGGGGCACGCTGGCCACCGGTCTGCGACCGCGGGGCTGAGCGGAGCCCTGGAGAGGAGATTTCTAGATCTCAGTGCAAGTGTCTCACATGGCCAGGCTTGGTTGGCAACTCCCTGCCTCAGTTTCCCTCATACACTGGGATGGTCCCTTGCTCTGCCCCAGCATTAACTGCCTTGCGAGCCCCACAGGGTCACCCCCGGCGGGGTGACACAGCACAGCCCCGGCATGGGGGGAGCCAGCTGGCACCGGGGCACAAGGGGACACCCCCAGGTCAGGGCAGAGGATGTACAGGGACAGACTCACCCCTGGGTCCTTCCCCTTCCGAAAACACTCCTCCGTCTGCCCAGGGAGGGGCGGCCAGTAGATCTGAAACACAAAGGACCTGCTGGAGTGGGAGGGGGGACAGCAGGGACCCAGCCTTGCACATACATGTCCCCAGGCTGCTGGTGGCATGGTGATGGACAGAGGGACCGAGATAGGGACCAACAGCTCCCCAGAGCCCACCCAGCCCAGAGCTCCCACCCTGCCACCCGGGGCAGGATCCTTCCTCCTGGGGAGATGCACCCCAGCAGTCACAGCCTGCAGCCGGGCTGGATTTGGGTGGTCCCACCAGGGGTGGCCAGAGCTGGGCTGGAAGGGGGTGGACTTGTGGGTGGCCTGGGGCAAGGGTGCTGGGGGACAGCAGGGAGCGATGGAGCTGCAGTGCCCCACAGCCTTCAGCGGCTCTCGGACCAAGGGCAGGTTGGGTACACAAGCCCTTGACCCCCTTGCGGTGACCCAGCACGCTGAGGGGCACTTCATTTCCTTCTCCACTTTCTTCAGCTAGAAACAGCCCAGAGCCATGTTTAAAGAACAAGAAGTCAAAGCGGAGAGGGTGAAGGAGGAGGGGAGCCACCACCCAGCATCATCGCTATGATCCGTCACCTCTCCCGACGAGGAGCCGGGAGAGAGTCTGGGGGCTTTGCCAGCTGAGCCCTGGCACAGCTCGCTGCAATGATGGCTGCTTTTAGCTCCTTGTCTCTGCAGGCATTCAGCTGTATATTTGGCCCCAAAGGGGATGCCCGGATTGGGATGGGGAGCACTCTCTCTCCTGATGGCAGCTTTTTAGAAGAGCAGGGTCTGAGACCCCACTCAGCACCCAGGGCTCACGGGGCGGGCTGTGCCAGCCACGACTAATTGCTGGCTAATTGCCCTGCTGCCACAATAGCCAGCCCTCCTTTGCCAAGCAGTACAAGTTTTCAGATGCATTTCAGGGCGCTTGGGACAGGGACATCTCCAGGGCAGGTCTTGCTTCGGGGTGGCTTCGCTTGGCTTGGCCGGGCACCATCACTCGGAGGGGTGAGAAGTATGCAGGGGGCGAGGGTGGGGATGGAGACCCCGGGGTGCTCAGCAGGACCCGGCTCACCTCCTTGGCATCTGCACTGGCCCCGTCCAGGAGCAGGGAGTAGAGCACATCCTTCCCCCCGATGAAGAGCCGGTCACGGTACTCATCCAGGTAGAGGGAGCGGAAGCCCAGGAAGCCTCGGTGGCCGAAGAAGAGGACGGAGCGGTTGGTGCTCAAAAGCTCTGCCAGGGAGGAAGGGAAACATCAGAAGGAACCATCCCAGCCCCAAAGACCCATGGGGTGTCATAAGCACCGCTCGCCCCAAATGTCCCCTCCCAGCGACAGGCACACGCGTTCACCTCGAGCCTGGGGGGTGTCCTGCTCCCTGGCAGATTCCCCCACCGCCCTCCATTTGCTGCGCACACTGGGCTCCCTCAGAGACCAGCCCACAGCCCACCCCGCCGGGACAGCACAGCCCCGTGGCCCTGAGTTGTCACCCGACGGGAGGACAGGAGGGAAATGCGATGGATTATGTCCCACAGCTAAGTGCCCTCTCACACCCCTGGGACACCCCCCCCCCACCCAGGGCCCAGCCGACGGAGGATGCTGCAGCAAAGGGGCATCACAGCAAGAAAAAACGGACAGGGGTGCCATGGGGGTTCCCAGCCTCCGAATGCCCTTCACACCTGCTCGGGGATGTGAAAGGATGGTTGCGCCCCCAGCCTGGTGGTGGCACCAAGGGGTCCTGGCTTTTTCAGGGGGCGACCAGAGGGCTGTGATGGGTGCAGAGGCAGGAAGGTCCCTCTGAGCTGCCTGGGGCCAGCAGAAGAGCTGCTCCCAGCCGCTGCAGGCAGCAGCGCCCAACTCCATCCCTTCCCGGAGGCGCAGACATCCCAGCCTCACCCTGCCCGAGGGCAAAATCGCGGTGCCAGTGGGCAGCGGGGTCCCAGGCAAGTTTGCCCCCAGCAAGCTTTGGTTGAACCACCTACCACGGCCGTGCCGCAGTGCATCAGGGTGCACGAGAGCCTGGCAAAGCCCGTGCCTGCTGCCAGCCCCAAGCTGGGCTCGCACAGAGCCCGGGACTATGGCGAGAGTGGACATGGGGTGGGCAGAAAGCAGGTCCTGCCCGCCCCAGGTGCCAGCCAGGGACACAATAGCAGGCAGCCAGCCAGCGCCACGGGGAAACGGGCACACAAAGCCCGCCCCCGCCACCAGACCTTGCTGTCGGGGAGGCTTCCTCCCCACCACAGCATGGGGATGGCTCTTGGGGAAAGGCACTGGCACAGGGACGCTGCATCCCCGAGATGGACATCACATCCCAAAGCAACAGGCTCTGATGGTCAAGGCTCCCAAAGCAAGTCCAAGCCTGAATTCCATGAGACACTGAGGGGACCCTCATGATGACGCCACTGCGTGGGCAGTGGCGCAACTGGCTCCTGGTGGGAAATGACTTTCAGGATCAGCGAGCCAAAAATCCTGGCACAGTGGCGCCCACCCAGCTGTGGCAGAGGGTGAGGGCAAGAGGGAGCGGCTCAGCTTCAGTGGGCTTTGAAACCCTGTCCCAGCGACCGCCCCGAACCCAGGCCAGGCCACTGTAACCGCCGGGTGGAGGAGGAGGAAGACAAAGTGCCATTGATAAGCGCAGCCATGTCCCCAGACACCCTCCGCCGGGGAAGGCTGCCAGCCATCACTGCTGACCCCAGGGAAACCCCCAGCCTGAGCATCGCCCATGCATCTCCCCATGAGAGAGGAGGCGGTTCTGGGACAAACCCAGCTGCCAGCAGTCCAGGGCACTGGGGTACCGAGCCCTGCTCTTGCTGGGGGGACATTTGTTCATCTCCAGTGAGGAGGCGGCCAGTGGCGCAATGCCCCCATCCTGGTGGGAAATGCCCCTTCTGGGACTTGAAAGGGAGGCAGGGTCCATCCCCGGGGGAGGGTACTGCCACCTTCACCCCATCACACACAGCTCCCGTCCCTGCCAAGTCGCTCAAGGGCAGTCCCAGTGCCCTAACTGGTGGTGCTGGTGGCATGGAGGGATACAGCCCCAGCACCTCCATCCCTACCGGGAAGACCCCTGTGCCTGCAAGCAGAGCTGGCACCAGGGGCCCCTCCAACCCCATGTCCCCGGGGGTATCCTCCTCCCCGTGCCCTCCCAGCATCTCGGGTCCTCCCGTATCAACGGGCCCAGCCCAGGAAAACACTGTCGTCTCCTTCTATTCTTGCCCTGCAATAATATTTTCCCAGCTCAGAATAACATTGGCAAAGTCATCGGGCTCCTTTTATTGTTTCAGGCAAGGCTTTCCCCTCTCCCCCAGCCCCGACAAATTCCTCCTGCGCCTCAGGTTACACCGGCTTGGGGAGCCTTCCCCTCCCCAGGGAGCAGCACCCCGCCATGCTCCATCCATCCCCAGCACCCCTTTACCCCCAGGGTGGGGGTCCCATAGAAGCCACCCCCCAAGCACCGCCGCAGCAGGACAAGGGTCCCTTGGGGGAGACAGCGGAGAGTTCGGGGGGCACCGGGCTGTGCTCCTGATGTACGCAGCGGCAAAATGTTCTTTCCCCTCTTACACCAGCCACTGCTGGAAGTCAAACTGGGAGGAAAAGAGCAGTTTGAAGTGAGAGGAGAGCTGGGGACACGGCCACCCCCGCACCCATAGCACAATGCCTTCCCCTATGGCCCCCCCAAAACGTCAACCCACAGCCAGAGCCACCAGCTACGCGCAGCCCAAGCCGACAAGCTAAGCACAAGCAGCTTCAGTTCACCGCAGTTTTCCTTTCAGAAACTTCTAATGGTTTTAATTGAAATTTTCATTTTCTTTTTCTTCCCCCCAGGGAGAAGGCGGTGGCAGAATTTGTTTCATGGGATATTTCAGTTTCTGCTTCCAATTTGGAAGAGGAACAGAATAATCAGCTTAAGAAGGGGAAAAAAAAAAAAAAAAAAAAAAAGCTTCAAAAGGTTCCTTGCTCCCTGTGGGAGGCCACGGAGCCCGCCCGGCCCCGAGGAGCCCCTCGCACCTGGGGAACACCGCGGCACGGCCGGACCTCGGTCTGCAGTGGATCAGATGCCGAGCCAGACCTGAGCCCCACAGCCAGGCTCTGCCGGGACCCCCAACCCCCTAGCCCAACCTGGGGACACCGATCCCACCACGGGGCAGAACCGGGAGCCATCCCGGGCGCCTGCTACCACCTAGGGTAAGTGGGGACACTGCGTGCCTCAGTTTCCCCCTTTCAACAGGGAGGGAGCCCCTGGGGCCGCCTGCTCTGCCCCAGGACAGAGCCGGGGACGCAGCCAGCCCTTGCCGCAGGGCCGGGGGACCCCCAACCCGGGCAGCACAAGGGCAGACGGCAGCTTTCCCCCGGCACAGGGATGTGCTCCGCAGCTCCCGGGGCTCTCAGAGAGCTGGGCTGCCCCAGTCCCTTGCCCTCTTTGGAAAGGGGGAAAATATGCATTATGCAATATATATATATTTTTTTAGAGGAGGTTCATAGCTTTTAGGCAAGAAGTAGGAGGTTGGGGCGCTCCGGACTCCTCTGTCAAGTTTGGCTGGAAGCAGCCCATGGATTAAGCTGGCAGGGAGGGGGAATGCAGCGAGCCAGGGCAGGATCAGAGGGAGAGTTTTAATTAAAACCAAGCACTCTCCCAGCGCAGCACCCCGATGCCCTCCTCCCCCGGCACCGCAGCACCCGCACCCCAGTGCGGCGGGGCTTGGAGGGTGCCCGGGCTGAGCAGCGCCCGGGGGACCACCCAGCGGCGGGTGGGATGCTGAGCACCCACGGGGATGCCCACGCCAGAGGAAGCACCCACGCCCCGCAGCACCCACCCAACCCACACGCCCGAGCACGCCGGTGCCAGCACAGCGCCGTGCCTCAGTTTCCCCCCCCCACACACACACTCCACGTGGGAGACGATCCCTCCCGGGAAGCGGCGGGGCGGGCGCGGAGCCCGGCGGCGCATCCCCCCACCCCATCACCCGGCTCCCCACCTTCCTCCTCCTCGGGGGATACCCCCCACGCACGTCCCGTGTGGGGAACCGGAAAGTGCCGAGCAGCCACCCTCAGCCCGAACCAACCCTCCAGCGCAAGGTGCCCCCCCAAATTAAAAAAAAACATATAAACCCGCAATTTGGGCGCAGCGCCCACAGCTGAAGGCTCCCCGAACCCCCACCCGACCCCCGTAGAGGGGGAACTGAGGACACCCCGATGTGGGCAGGCACCCCCCACAACCCCCCCCCCCCGCAGCAGGTGCCCCCGGCCCGGCTCACCGCGGTAGGGCAGGCGGAGCCGGGGCAGGCTGCGCCCCGCCGCCAGCAGCGCAGCCCCCAGCCAACACACCGACACCGCCGCCCGCATCCCCGCCGCCGCTCCCGGGGCTGCCGGTGGCACCGAGCTTTTATGGGGCCCCCAATCCGACCGCCCCCGGCACGCCCCGGCACGCCCCGGCCCGGCCCCGCCATATCCCCCCCTCTCCGCCATCCCCATCCCCCGGGGCGGCGGGGATGCGCGGAGGGGTGTCGTGTGAGGCGGGATGGCCCCATCCTCCTGTGGGGGCCCCGAGAGCTCCACGCACCCCCAAATCGTCGCCTGCCACCAGCGGGTTAGGCTTTGCTGCAGCACCACCCCCCAAAAAAGAAGCAATCCCAGCCACTCCCGGCTCCTGAGCCCAGCCAGCCCCTCTGGCTCATCCCTGGGGATGGGGAGCAAGGGAGGGGAAGTTGGGGTCCCCCAGAGGGGTGGGAGAGGGCACGCAGGCCCATCCCCTGAGAAGGATGTTCAGCATGGGACGATCTCCAAGCACTAGCAAGCACCCGGCTCTCAGGTCCCATCTCAGCAGCCAGGCAAGTCTGTGGACGCCATGCTGGGTGGGCAAGGGGGCTGAGAAGGATTGAGGGGGGCACAGGGTGCTGCGCCCATCCTTGGTGCACCCACAGGGCAGGGGACAGGGCAGCGGGGATGGAGCGCTGGCTGCCTGCTGACCTGCACCCTGAGCAGGGACCGCTGGCCAGCAAGCAGGACCCTGTGGCACCCACACCACTCCCATGCCACACTCCCCCCAGTGCTGCAGGGTCAGGGGACATGGCCGTATGAGACATCAGAGAATCCATACGGGCTTCCCCAGGGAGCCTCGGCACATGGCCCTGTTCCCAAAAGCTTTGGCTATCCCCCCAGCGCTGGATGAAGGGGAAGGAGCCAAGAAGCTGGTGGCTTCTCCTGCAGTGTTCCATCTTTACCAGCCCCATCCCTTCCCCCAGCCCAGCACGAGGGCAGCCTCATTAGCCCCGGCCCTCCCACAGCCCCCCAAAAGGGCTGCAGCAGCTTCACCTGAAAAGGAGGACAGGAGGAGGGGGGGATAGGTTCACCCCCAACCTTTTGGAATGGAGCAGCTCCACGGCCCCTTCGACAGGGGTGAACCCACCCCAATTTGGCTCAGCGAGCCCTCGGCTGGCCTGTGGCCCTAATTTCCCCAGGGAAGACCATAGGGGCGGGTGGCACAGAGGGGCTCTGGGACAGATCCAGCACCCCTGGGCGCTGGGGAGCAGCACTGAGTGGGGTAAGAGCAAGGAGGAGATGCAGCCCACAGGCAGCTGGAGATAAGTGGAGACTGCCTGCCCCGACCTGCACGCTACCTGCCCGGACCCGAGGGTTTGGGGAAGCAGCACCGCGGCAGGAGCTGATGGGAGGGATGGAGCAGCATGAACCCTAGCACCGCTGGCTGTTCCCACCACCACCCCCCCCCAGCACCCTGAGGTTGATCTGGAGCAGAGGCTCCCGAGGAGCAGCCCCACAGCCTGCCCGGGCAGGACCCTGCCCGCAGCGCCGTCCCGCAGCCCGACCAACCCAGGGGAGTGGGGAGCGCTCCAGCAGACCCCACCGCGCCAAGGAAATCCACGGTGCCTGGTCTCCCCGAGACCCCACGGGCAGTGCCACGCACAGACAGACAGATCCCCTCCCTGCTCCTGGCCGTGCTTACCAAGGAGATTTATTGACTTGCACGGGGAGGATGGGGGGCACTGGTCCCAGCTCCCCCAGCAAGCAGGCAGGGAGGTGGGACGAGGCACGGGCAGGCAGAGCGGGGCACTGGGCAGCCCCTTACCCCACAGCCAGCGCAGCCGGAGTTGGCACAGGGACAGGGGGGTGGCATGGCTGACACTGGGAAAGGCAGGAGGCACTCAGGCACGGGGCTCTGGTGGCACCTGGGCAAGGGGGACACAACCCCCATGGGGGCAGGGGGTGGCTGGGACCCAGCTTCCAAGGGCACAGCCAGGACCCTCGGCACAGGCGTCACCGTCAGGCCAGCCCTGAGCACAGGCAAGGTGGCATGATGCCATCTGGGTCCCTGGCACGCATTTGCTGTGCCCCCTTTTTTAAATCCTTGCGTCCCGCTGCTTGGCACCCCCTGCCCTGCCCCTCGCTGCCCCCCGGACACACACACCCTCCCTCCCGGCTCAGGCCTCGATGGGCAGCGGTGGCACCGATGCCAGGGCGGGCAGGAGGCGGGCGTAGATGTCGATGCCCCGCAGGAAGACTTGCTCGTTGAGGAACTCGTTGTGGTCGTGGAGCAGCACCGGGGTGCGGTTCATGGGTGAGAAGCCGATGGCAGGGTGTCCTGCCTGCAGATGGGGGGTGGTACGGGGTGAGGATGAGGATGGGACAGGCACCGCCTGCCCCCCCCCCCCCCCCACCTGGGCATGGCTCCAGTGTAGGGCTGCAGGTCTCACCCCGGGTGGGCATCGCACTCACCGCTCGGATATAGCGGCTGTCGGTGGCAGCTGGGAAGATCTCGAGCTTGAGCTGCAGCTTCCTGACAAGCGAGAGCCTGCGTCAGCATGGGCACGGGGGCAGCCAGGTCCTCTGTCCCCCTGCCACCCCACAGGCAAAGAGATGACCCCCGGAAGGTCCCTGAGCCCTGCAGGACACTCCATCCCGTCCCTTTGGGGTTCACAGGGAGATGCCCTGGCATGGTATGGAGCATCTCCTCCCAACCCCTGCCATGACCCCAGAGACCCCCAGGAACACTCTGGCTCCCACCAGAGGATGTCCCCACCAGGGTCCTGCCCTTCCTGGGGATGCTACTCACATGTCCCTGCAGACCCCACTGAAGGCTTTCCACCACGGGTCCGACTCCTCGGTGGAGGTGACATGTTGGTCCATGTATTTCTGACGGAGGGAGAGGGCAGGTGAGGGGCAGGGTGGTGGGCACATGGCAGAAGAGGGACGGGCACAATGTGCCCAGGTGGCCGAGACCCCTCACCTGGTGAAACTCATAGGTGACGCCGTCCCCGGCACCCCGGCACCACGCAGCTACCTGTTCCTCAAAGGCCTGCAGCAGAGGCCAGAGGAGGGGTATGAGCGGGGTACCCCCCGACACGTTCCCCGCCTGGGTGGGGACGATGTAGCACCCACCTTCAGGTCCACGGTGGGTGGGATGCGGATGTCGAAGCCGGCCGCCATCTCAGACGGCACCACGTTGAAGGAGACGCCCCCCTCCAGCATGGTCAGGTTAAGCGAGGTGACATCCCCTAGGGTCAGGCTTGAGTCGGACTTGAGCCTCGGGGGACGCAAGGGAGAGTCACCCTCCACCACCCGGGGAGGAGGGGAAGTGCTCCCCCACCCCGCTGCCACCCCCAAACGGGGAAACTGAGGCACGGGGCGGTGGTGCCGGATCAGAGCCTGGCTTGGGATCCCAAGGACCCCCTCCATGGACCAAACTGAAGCCACCACCATCCCATTGCCCGTCTCCTACCTCTGCTTCTCGCTCTCCCTGAAGGCCAGGAAGGAGTTGATGACTTTGTGCTGGGGAGGGAAGGGCAGCGGGGTGAGGACCAGCCCTGCGGGGTGGCACCTGGCAGCCCCAGGGTGGGCATGGGGGGCTGCACAGGGCGTACCCCCTCTCTTACCAACTTCTCGGCCGCCGTGTTGCTGATGAAGCGGGACCCGTGCCCGGGGCTGCCCACACACTTCACCTTTATCCCTGTGGCAGTGGGGGGAGAGGGGGGCGTTGAGCAGAAAGGTTGCGGGGGCATCGCTGCCGCAGCACCCGGCACAGCCAGGCACAGGGCGGTGGACACGCAGTTACTCACACCACGGGCTTTTTTCGCCGTAGAAGACACTGAAGGTGTCGGACGGGCTGGCCAGGCCTGCAGTGGGCACAGACGGGGGGTCAGCGGGGCATAGGGATGCCACGACGCGCTCCCCTCTGCTCTGCCCTGGCAGCATTTCCCCTCCAGGCTAGCACTGTGCGGGCCACCTCCCAGGGGAAGGAGCCCCCAGGGGGGACCCTGGAAGCTGTGATAGGTGCCAGTGCCTGGGGGGTGATGCCAACAGGCAGAGGGATGCGTGCCAAGAGGAGGCACGTCCCCGTGCCAACCCTGCCACCACTCACCCTCGTCCAGGGCAAAGCCCACGTTGAGTGCTCTGAACTCGGGGCGCTGCACGAACATCTCCATGCCCTTGTGTCCACCCATCTCCTCGTCTGTGGGGGAGAGCTTGGCATGGAGGAAAAACTGGGGTGTCCCCCAGCCCACCACCCCCTGGTCCTCCTTCCCTGCCAGCCTGAGTGCCACTAGTGCACCTGATGTCCTTGGACATGGAAACCCCTCCAGCCCCAAGCTAGGGGAGCCCAAAATCCGGACAGGCTGGCAGTTGGGTGCCCAGCTCGCATGCCATGGGGAAATTCAGAGCATCACCCAGCTCCGGTACCCCCGGAGAGGGGACACCCTGGGGACTCACCAGGCACAAAGGTGAGGTGGATGGTGCGGGCGAAACACTTTCCCTCTGCCTTCAGCCTCCGGATGGCCTCGAGGTACCTGTGGGGAGAAGGTGGTGCCATGGAAGAGAGGGGCTGGTGTGCTCTGAGCCACCCCGGGGGGGGTCAAGCGGTGGCACCCTCATCCCCAGGGACCCTGAGGATGGTGGCATCCTGTCCTGCATCACTCAGAGGCATCCCTGTGCCATGCCCACCCAGCGGGTGCAGAGCCCTCCACTCACTGGATGGAGACACACTTCATGTCCTGGGCACCCCGGGCGTAGATGTTGCCTTGCGAGTCCTTAACAGCCTCGAAGGGTGGGTAGGTCCAGTGCTCCTGCAAGGAACAGCGGCCGTGATGGCAGAGGGGCACGGCGGGCACCAGCTCTCACTCACCTGCCACCCCCAGTCCTCCCCACCATGCCCCATCCCACCCCTCGCCCCGTCCCAGCACCTCGAAGACAGGCACGACGTCGGTGTGGGAGTTGAGGAGGACGGAGCGCAGGCGGGGGTTCGTGCCCGGCCACGTCAGGATCAGCACCACGCAGCCTTGGCAAACCTGCGGGGAGAGGGCAGGACGTCACCGGGGGTCCCGGCTGGGGACTGGCGGGCTGGAGGCAGAAAGCATCAGCCTGGGAAAAGTTTCTTGACGCCACTTGGCAGGTCACCCCTCACTCCGCTGGGAGAGGGCAGGCAGCAGGAGCAGGCATGCCCGCACCCTCCCGCAGCCAGACGGAGCCCGGGCGCTGGTGCGAGTTCCTGGCTGCAACTCAGATGGAGGAGGGGAGATGAACCCAGTGTCTTTCCCCTGGTGCCCGGGAGTCCCCTGGGACAGTCGGTGCCCAGCAGGAGGGACGTCCCCAGCCAACGTGACCCTGCCAGGTCCTCGGCTAATCATAGCACAGGCGGCTGCAAAGGTCAGCGGGGACCAGCCCGAATAGAGGCTTAAAGGAAAGGGCTGAGGTCAGCAGAGGATTACAGGCAGAGGGGATTCACTCCTGCCTGTCTCCAGGGCAGCAGGAAGGGGAAGAGCCTGGTCACTAAGGACCTGGGGAAGGAGGGAGGGAGGGAGGTAGCAATGGATGGATGGATGGATTGGGGACTGCTCCTCGCCTCGCTCACCTCCACTTTCTGGCAAGCCAAGCCCAGGTCGGTGCCGACACGCTCCAGAAACCGGATGGCCGCATCTGGGGAGGAGCGGGGATGCCTGGAGTTATGTCAGTATCTCCCTCCCGTCTTGCCACAACCCTCCCCCCCGGGGACCCCAAGGCTCTCTGGGGGGTCCCAGGCCAAGGAAAGAGCTGACCAGAAAGGGTAGGTGATGGCGGTCCTGGGCACAAGAGGTGGCCAGGAGCAGGGACAGGAGTAGCTCATCACCTTCTCTTTGGGGCAAGGACTAGGGGAACACGAAAAAATAAAAAATAAAGAGGGTGAGTTCAGGGGGGACAGTCCTCCATAGCAGTTTTAGGAGCTCCTTAGCAATAAAAAAATCTTGATGTACTTTGGGAGGATAGAAACGTTAACGGAAGTTGATCTACACAAGGTTACCACAAGCATCTGTCCCAGAGCCGGCGGTGTGGAAAGGGGGGGGCCCGGGGGCATGGGGCTGGAGGAAGAAAACGGCAGCTCTGGGTGCACTCGAGGTGTCCCTGCCCCAACCAAAGGTGCCAGTAGAGATAAGGCACAAACGTGTCCGCTCCTTAACAACACGATCAAAACAGCCCCGGCCGAGGACTCAGGCACCCAAGTCCAAAGACCAGAGCTGCAAAGCCTCGTTGCCGAATCCCCGCACTGCTCCCCATCCCATCCCCACCATCCTCACCATAGTCAGGTTTGGGGTGGACAGTGTCGATCCTCAGGTACTCCCGGAACAGCGTAACTGAGGGGTCCTCTGAGGCCCCCGTGCTCTTCCCGGGCTTCCCGGGTGCCATGTCAGGCTGGGGACCAGGGCTGCAAAGGTCTGGGGGACGAGCGGGAAGATGGTTAATCACCCACTGGCCCCTCCAAAGTCCGCCAGCAAACTCGGTCGTCACAGAAACCAAAGCAGGATGGGACAAAGGTCTCCCCAGTGCAAGTCCTGGGAAGTTGCCACCATGGGAGAAGTCCCCCTCACTTGGGTACGGGGGCAGGATGGGGTGTAGCCCCCACGCCATCCTTTCATCGTCCCCCAAAAGAGCGTGTTTCTGTCCCAAATGCAGTGCCAGGGCAAGCTGTGATGCCCAGGCGTGGGGCAAGGGGTAAGCTGCAGGGTAGGGCTAGCTGGGGTGTGGGGGGCTAGTAGGGAGGAAAGGGGGGCAACAAGGTGGGGAAAGGGGTTATGGGGGAAGAAGGGTGTATGGGGCAAGGGGATGCAGTGGTCAAGTTTAGCCAGAGGTTGGGGGTCCAGGGGGATGTGGGGGAGTGCAGGCAAGCAGGGTGAGAAGCTGGTGTAGGTAAGGAACGGGGGGCAGGCCAGGGGAAGCAGGACCATGCGGGATGCTCAGAGGCACATGGGGGTGCAGCAGGAGGGGTGAAGGGGCACACTGGGGGGTGCTACGGGAGTAGGGGGGCAGAGGGGCTACGAGAGAGGTGTGGGGGGGACTCTGGTTAGGGGTGCAGGGGGGTGAGGGGTATGGCGACTAGGGGTGCAAAGGGGCACAAGTGGGGTATAGGGGTACTATGAGTGGGGTGCAGGGAGGGGCCATAGCGGGGTGCAGGAGCACCATAGTTAGGGTTGTGGGGAGTGCAGGGTACCGTGGGCAGAGGTGCAGGGGTACTGTGGGTGCAAGTGGGGGGGCAGCATACCGTGGTTAGGGGCGCAGGGGGGTGCATGGGACTGCACGGGCAGAGGTGCAGCAGTTGCATTATTGGGGAGCAGGGGGGTGCAGGGTACCGTGGCGAGGGGAGCGGGGGGAACGAAGGCAGCGGGGCAACCCCCCTCCCCGCTCCCCGGACCCCCGCCCGCCCCGGCCCTACCTCCGCGCTGCTCTCGGCCGCCGGCGCCTGCCCGGCCCCGCTCCGCCCGCTCGGCCCCGCTCCGCTCCGCCCCGGCCCGCCCCGCCGCCGGCAGCGGGCGGGCGATGGGCAGGGGTGGAGCTGGGGGGCACAGGACGGGCTGAAGGCGGGGGGCAGGAAGCAGGCAGGGGGCTCAGGGTGGGCAGGGGACAGGCAGGGGACAGGCAGGGGACCCTCCCGCCCCACACTAGAGGCAGAGAGATGGGGCTGGAACCCGGGGAGCTCCGCAGCGCTTGGAGAGGGACACAGGCAGAAACCAGAGCAGCATCAGTTTATTGGCCTCGTAACAGACAAGGGACACCCTCGGTGTCCTACCCCCGCCACCCTGGGGACACCCCAAAAGAGATCGGCCACCCCTCATGCCAGCTGCCTGTGCTTCCCCGTCCCTGGGGACACCCCGGTGTCCCCCCATCTTCTGCTCAGCAGGGAACGAGGTGGCGCTCACTTCAGCTGGCGCAGGAAGCCTAGCAGGGCTCGGTGGAAGTCCTCTGGCTTGTCCAGGTAGCAAGCATGGCCAGCGCCAGGCACCACGGCCACCTGGTGCCTGGGAAGGTGTCGGAGGCTCTGCAGGGCCTGGTGACCCAGGCTCGTGTCACGGTCACCATACAGGATCAGGGTTGGCGTCTTGGGTAAGGGCAGAGAGAAAACCAGAGCGGTTATCAGAGGGGAAAATGGTCACCAAGCCCCCCCCCGGGCAGTGCCCACCTCCACCTGTCACCACGGGGACTGCAAAGCCAAAGGAAGGCACGTGCCAGCCCCCCCCATGAGCCAGGGGGGGACAGGTCCCCCCTCACTCACCCCAAAACAGGGCCATCCTCCATGCCACTCTATAGCCAAGTGGCCCACGAGGCTTGCCAGCACCCAGGAGCCCAACAAGCCACCTCACCTGGACCTGCCGGTACTGCTCAGCAGCGTAGTCCTTGGTGCCCACAGGTGCAATGGGCACGAAGCCGGCCAGCCGGTCCCCCCGTGCCAGGAGGAAAGGTAGGGAAAAGCGGCCGCTCATGGACGGACTGACGAGGACAGGCCTTCGCATGCCCAGCTTCTGCAGGACATGGTCCAGGAAGGCCACCCGGCCCTGCACCGTGGTCACCATCTCCGCCGGGGGTGAATCCCCATAGCCTGGCATGGGGCAGAGGGCATGCAGTGGGCACAGGGCAGGGGGGATTGTGCAGCCTCCAATGGTCCCTCCCCCCGAGGCTCAGCTGGCTTGCCAAAAAACAGGCACCCGATCAGGCCCTGGTGGTTGTACAACCACAGCCACTTGCCGGCTGCGCCGAGCCAGCCCCGGCCAAAGGGTTTGGGTGGCCACAGAGGACAACGTCCTGGGGGAAAGCCAAATCCCAGGCACACTGCCCCAGGGATCACCGCTAGCTGCCTGAAGAGGTCCAGAACCCTCCTTAAAGGGGTCCAGAGCCCAGCAGTGGCTGAGGTGAGGGACTGGAGCTGCGCAGAGGGATCAACTTAAGCACAGTGCCATGGTCCTACCGGGCAGATCTATTGCGACCGCGTGGTAGCCTTCTCCGGTGAGCAGCGCCAGCGTGCCCAAGGCCTCCCACGTCTTGGAGGTGAACGCCTGGCCATGCAGGAACAGGACATCGGGCCTGCGGTGGGGAAGACAGGCGGGAAGGGGTTCAGGGAAGATGCCGTACCGGCAGGCATCCAGCGGTCGTGAGGGCCGTCTGGGACCGATCCCCATGGCCTGACCCCCCCCCACCTTCCTCCGCCACAGGAGCCGGCGGGATGACCCACCTCCCGGGGCTGGTGGTGCCGCCGGCCCGGGGCCCTGCGGAAACCTCCCTGTAGAAGACGGGGGGTTCTCCCGCAGCCATCCCGGTTCGCACAGTGGCGTTGGCCACCCGATGGCCCCGCTTCCCCTCGTCAGGCCGGGTGCCTGCCGAGCGCTGCTCAGGCTGGGCGTCCGGGAGCAGCAGGTAGACGAGGAGAGTGAGGAGCCCCCCGAAGATCAGGAGCCCCACACGGCTGCGGGCAAGCAGCATCTCCGCTGCCCCTGGAGAAGGGAAACGGCAGCGAGGGGCTGGAAGCCCCAGACTGCGGGGGAAGGAGGACCCAAACCACGGCGCTGCCCTCAGCTGCGGCCCAGCCTGCGCCCCCCGCTGCCAGCCCCGCTCGGCCCCGGCCCCCCGAGCTCCCGCTGGCTCCGGCCGCCGGCCCCGCCGCCCCTCAGCTCCAGCCGGGACATGCGGCCCCCCTCTCCCCGGCACCGGCCCTCACGGCGCCGCGCTCGCGGCACCGGGCTCCGCCTGGCGGGAGGCCGCGGCGCTGCAGGCCCCGAGGGCAGTCAGCCGGGGGCCTGCCCGCCGCACCGAGATACCGGCAGGGCCCCACCGGACCGGGACCGAGGTCTCGGGTGAGAACGGCCGGGGCTCGGCTCGGCGGGGCTCGGCTCGGCTGCACTCGGCTCGGCTCGGCTCGGCTCGCCTCCGCTCGGCTCCACTCGGCTCGGGAGAGCTCGGGTAGGGTTCGGCTAGGGTTCGGTAGATCTCGGCAGCGCTCGGCTGCGCTCGGCAGAGCTCGGCCCGGCGGGGCGGCGGCCGTTCCCAGGGCCGCCCCGGGCCTTGCGCTGCGTGAGGCGGTGCTGCCGCTGCGCCCCCGCCTTCCCTCCCCTACCGCCCCGCCGGCCTTTGGACCCGGGGCGCGGCACCCCCAGCCCCGCGTTGCGGCGGGGAGCGGGAGGCGAGCGGCGGCCGGCACGGGGGGGGTGAGGAGCAGGTAAGGGCCGCCGGCTCAGCGCCGGGCAGGGAAACTGAGGCAGGGGCGGGCCCGGGACCCTCCTGGGACGAGCGGGCGGCCCCGAGCGCCCTCCCCGGGGTTGGCCCCCCGCCCGTGTCCCCTAAAAAGAGGGTGATGCCAGTGTAACACCCTCCCCCCTTCCCACTGGCGGTGTCCTCAGGCGCCACAGCCTGCCGGCCTTCCTGCCGCTGCCGGGCCTCGACGCTGGGACAAGGCCCGTCACCCTTTTCCGCTAGGCCGCACTGGGCCCCCCATGCCCCTTTCCACCTCTCGACCCACCCCCAACGGCTGTCCCATCCCCCCAGGCATGGCTGCCCCGCAGCTCACCGAGAGCACTGTTATGGTGGAAGGCCAAACCCTCTTCTACCGCCAAGCGGAGCCGGCCCAGCAGGCACCAAAGCTGACGGTGCTGCTGCTGCATGGCATTCGCTTCTCCTCTGACACCTGGCTTCAGCTGCAGACGCTTGCCACGCTGGCTGAAAACGGCTACCGAGCTGTGGCTATCGACCTGCCGGGTAAGGCCCCAGAGCGAGATGGGGGCCGGGGAGAGCCGGTACAGCCGCTTGTGGTCGTGGTACTGGGATGGCAACCCTGGCATCCTGCTGTGCCAGCTTCTCCCTGTCACAAGGCAGCGGAGAGTGTGACATGGCAACTTCTGTCTCCCATGGTTCAGGGCTGGGGCGCTCGAAGGATGCTGTGGCCCCAGCACCCGTGGGCCAGCCAGCACCGGGGACTTTCCTGAAAGCAGTTTCGGAGGCTCTGTGCCTGGGTCCAGCTGTGGTGATCAGCCCATCGCTCAGTGGCATGTACTCCCTGCCCTTCCTCTTGCAGCACAACCACCTGCTCAAGGCATATGTGCCTGTGGCACCCATCTGCACCGAAAAATTCACAGCAGAGCAGTACGCCCAGATCAAAGTACGGCTTGGAGGGAGATTGAGGGAGGTCAGGGAACTGGGAGGGGATGGTGAGGAGGGGACCCTCGCACCAGGGTTGGGCAGGGGAAAGACCAAATAGGCCAGAAACCCCCTTGCTGCTGGAAAAGGGGAATGTGATGGTGAAGAAACGTGACTGTAGGGTAGCAGGAGGGAAAGAGGGGACGTTAGGAGACCCAGGAGTCTGAGCCTCAGTTTCCCCTTGTGGTGGGCAGAGGAAAAGGGCAAGTGTCTCCCCTCTATATCCCGGTCCCAGGGTGTCCCGGGCCAGGAGGAGCGGGTGCCTGGGTGCCGTTGGCCAGCTCAGGGTGCGTTCCCCCTCTGCAGACACCCACGCTGATCGTGTACGGGGACCAGGACGTGGAGTTGGGGCAGGCCAGCCTGAACAACCTGCAGCACCTCCCCGAGCACCGGGTGTTGGTGCTGCAGGGCGCCGGACACGCCTGCTACCTGGACAAGCCCAACGAGTGGCACCGCGGGCTCCTGGCCTTCCTGCAGCAGCTGGAGTGAGGAGTACGGGCCACATGGAGGGACCCATGGGGCTGGGGGACGTGGGCAGCCCACCCAACCCTCCACCTGCCCACACACCCTTATGCCAACCCAGCTGCTCGCCTGGCATCCCCACCCACTCTCCCTTGGGACCAAATAAAACCCCAAGCTCTGCCACCACTTTCCTGCCACCTTCCTCCCGCTTCTTTCCACCCTTCCCGCCTCCTTCCCCAATCCCCACTTCCTCCATGGCCACCATCCTGCACACATTTTGGGGGTGACAGCAGGGGAGGTGCAGCCACTGAAGGATGGGACATTTGGGGGTTGTTACCCTGTGGGTAGGTGAGTGTCAGTTGCAAGGCTGATGGAGCCCACCCATCCCTGCCAGCAGGACCCCAAGGAGCTCTGGGGTTGTGTCCGGCAACAGGTAGGTCCTCCAGGGTGGTGACACCCATGTCCCCAGCCTGGCGGCCACCTCTTCATCCTCTTCTTCCTCCTCCCACCCCTCCTGGCACACACCCAAGCCCAGGGTAATCCACAGGGGCTTAAAAGGGACCTGCCAGCCCTGGCAGGCTCCTGCCCGCGGCGGCAGCAGCCCAGGCCCCCGGGGAGGCAAGGCGGGGGGGGGGATTTACCGAATGAGTGGCTGCCATGGACAGATGGGGGTGGGGTGGGTGGGGAGGACTGACAGACATCTGGCTGGACAGACGGGAGGACAAGCCCCCTGCCCGCCACCTGCCTACCCCCTGTCTTCAGTGCTGCTGCGCCGGGCACTTGGGGGCACAGATGGAGCCAGCAGCGGGGTGCCCCCCCTCTCCCCCATGCCCCCCTCCCGCCTTCCCCAAGCCTGCCTGGGCTTGAGCTGCTTACACCAGGGCCCAGGAGGATTTAGTGGGGGACGAAGGGGGGGGCACCTGTCTGTGGGCGCAGGACATTCAAAGGGGGGACATTGAGCAGTGCCAGGGGCGCAGGAGTCAGTCCCTGCCCTGGCAGAACCCCTGTCTGGAACATCCTTTTCCCCCCACCCAGTTTAGCTCCCCTGTTGCAGCCCCTGGTCCCCATGCAAGGGTGCCTTCCTCCCCCCCAGCCCTGCTGGCCCTCCCCCCTAGCAGCACACCCGGGTGCCAGCGGTCCCTGGGGTGCCAGCCGCCCTGTCCCTGCCCGCTCCGGTGTCCTTGAGCCCTCCAGCCCTGCCAGCTGATCGGCTTCCAGGAAAAAAAAAAAAAAAAAAAAAAAAAAAAAGCAAAACGCAATTACAAAGAGGGACGATGTGTGAGCCAAAGAAGGAGGGGGGGGGGCGGGGGGGGGACAGGAATGTCCCCAGCGGTGGCAGATGGCCTTACCCAGGGTGCATTGTTCCTTTTAGTGTCTCTTATCCGCTGTAATAGGATCCCGGAGGGAGGGATGTGGGAGAGGGGAAGAGCGAGGGGGGCCCCGGCGTGGACCGGGGTGGGGGCCGGGGCTGCCAGCCTGGCCCTGGCCTGTCAAGCGGCTCATTGTTCCTGCCCCGGGTGTCACTGGGCGCCGCCGGGGACAATGTGGCACTGAGCGGGGTGGCCGGCGGCGGAGGGACGAGGCGCACGGAAAGGTACCCGCCAGCCCCGCTCCCGCGGGGGCCGGGGGGGCTCGGGGCGGCCGGGAGGGCGAGCGGAGAGAGGTTCCCCCAGGGACGGGGTGGGGGCTTCCTCCTGTCCCCCCCTTCCCCCCCTCCCCGTCACCTCCCTTTGTCACCCGAAGGTGCCCCGAAGGACGGGCGGTGCCCAGCTTCGCGGCTGTCCCCATGCCAGCCGTGGGACGGGGACAGGGCAGGTGGCCCGTGCCCATCAGCGGGGCCTTTGGCGTCCCTGCCGGCCTGGCTCACCTGGGGGAGAGCATCCCCCTGCCCGCCCACCCCCCACATTGCCTGTGGCAGCGGGGGGGGACACCCGTGGCCCTGCCGCCACTCCCGCTGCCCCACCGCCAGTCTCGTCCTTCTCGGCGGGATCTTTTGTCCCCGGCGGGTCCCTGCTGCCGTTCATCCCCGGGGGGACGGGGGACCCCGCCGGCACCACGCTTGGCTCCAGACGCTGCGGGGAGAGGGGGTTACAGGGGGGGTACATCCCCCTCTCTCCCCCGCATTTCAGGCTCTCCTCAGTCGGGAACAGGAATATTCCCCCTTTCCACAGGCTTTCCCCAATCTTTCCCCCTTTTTCCAGCCCCCCGGTGAAAGATGGAGGACTCAAACCACCCCGGGGGTGCAAAGCCATAGCAGTTAGTGGGCGCAGAGATCAACCTGCCCCCCTCCCACCCCTGTTACCATGATGCAGGAGATGTGCCGTAAGGGTGGCGAGTCCTGCCAACACCTAAAATAACTGCCCCCCCCCCCGCCCTCCCCCCCGCCATGCCTGCAGACATGGGCCCCAGCCCCAACACGGGTGCTTTGTTTCAAAGCCGCTTGGCATCGCCCAGCTTGCCGGGAGCCAGCGGTGCCGCAGCCGCCCACCCATGCCCGGACACACGGCGATTGTCCTCCTCTTAGCCCCACTCTGGCACCTCGGGGTCCCGACCGCCCCCATCCCCCCAGGCACAGGGTCCAGGGGGGGCCCTGGGGTGCTCTGGGAGGGGGGGGCAGGCAGGGTGCAGCAGCATCCTGTGTTGGGCATCACACCGTGTTTCACAGAGGGCTGGCGGTCCCCATCAGGGAGGTTGCCTCAGTTTCCCCTGGGGCTCTGCGCACAGGCAGGGGGAAGAGAGGAGGAGGAGGAGGAAGGCTCGCACAACCTGTGGGACCACCCAGGCCACCCTCAGCCCCCCCCCCCCTCCATGTGCCAGCACATCAGCAAGCATCTACAAACTGAACCTCATCCCACAGCCACGCTCCCTACACTTTTCCCTTTCTACTCTGATATCCATCCAGCTCCTGGCTTTGTGAAGGTGCAGTGCGAGCTCCGGCCAAGGGCCGCGAGCAGGCCAGGGTGAAGGCAGCTGCCTGCAGGCCCAGGCAGCCGTGTGGTGGCAGGTCCCTTTGGGCAGCTCCTGGAAGGGGTGTAGGATGCTGGTGGGGTACCATGGGGCCATGGAAGCCTCTCCCGCTGGAGGAGGGCACAGTGCTGCCCCTACCTCAGTTTCCCCTCTTCCTAGGCATAGGTACTTTTTAGGCTGCAGATTGGAAGGGGGAGGTTAGTTGGGGCCTCCCCATTTTCTTGAGACTGCTGTGTCCCACAGGCTCAGCTCGCCCTCCCGCCATGGCATCGCCAGACGGAGCCAGTGGCATCGGCAGCAGCCCCGAGGAGACAGAGCTCAGCATCACCCTGACCCTCCGCATGCTCATGCACGGCAAGGTAATGGCGGGGGGGGGGGGGCGTGTCAGTGCTGCTCAGGGGGGTCAGCAATGCCTGGGGTGGGGGGCCATGCTGGAGCACCAGCTCCTTGCCACATGCTGCTTTCCTCCCTTGCTCCCAATTTCCCCAGGAACAGCATTCCCAGAAGGATTTGTTCCCCCACCCTAAGCCAAGGAGGGGCCCGTTCCCATGCCCCAGTGTCACCAGCAAGCCACCCAGTATCCCAGTGGCTGTGGGGCAGGGCCTCCCATTGTCCATCTGCCAGGCTGTGGGCAGGGGAGGGATGTGGCAGGCAGGGAGCTGCCTGCTGATGGGGCCATCCTTATTTCTGCCTTTGCAGGAGATCGGCAGCATCATCGGCAAGGTAAGATTTGGGGTCCAGGGCACTGCCAGCCCCGGGCTCCCCTGGACCCAACCACCCACCCTGTTCCTCTCCCTGCAGAAAGGAGAGACTGTTAAGAGGATACGAGAGCAGGTAAGGGTGTGCTGGGGGGCTGCCAGGTCCTGCTGCCTGTCCTGCCTGCACCTGGTGGCTCCCACGTGCCCAGCCCTGGCTCCCCCCATTCCCAAGTGGGCCCAGGGGACACATGGCTGCACCCTGGGGAAGGCTGCCTGGGGCAGGTGGGAGGGGGAAAGCCCAGATCTGCAGGCATCAAACCCCCAGTGAGCCCTTGCCTGGCAAGGGGACATCAAGCTCAGGGCCCTCGATGGGGTGTGACACACCCTGATGGGGTGTGACACCGTTCCCAGAGCAGCGCGCGCATCACCATCTCAGAGGGGTCCTGCCCCGAGCGCATCACCACCATCACCGGCTCCACCGATGCTGTCTTCCGCGCTGTCTCCATGATCGCCTTCAAGCTGGAGGAGGTAGGCAGCCCCCACGCTGGGTGCCTCCACACCTGTGGGCTCCTGGGGGTCCAACACTGCACTCCCTCACTTGCAGGACCTGGGAGCAGGGAGTGACGGGGCAGCAGCAGGCAGAGCACCAGTGACACTGCGCCTTGTCATCCCGGCCAGCCAGTGCGGCTCACTCATCGGCAAGGCAGGAGCTAAGATCCGGGAGATCCGGGAGGTGAGGCTAACCGTCCCCTGGGTGTGGGCTCCCCTTTTTTCTTGGGGGGCACAGAGTCCTCAGTGTGTGGGCTGCCACAGTCCCGCAGGAGCTGTGGGAGGTGATGCAGGAGTGGAGCAGATCCTGCAAAGGTCCCCAGGGGCCAAGGAGGGAACAGGGGAGGTGTGAGGTGCTCAGCCTTGGGATGGGGTATGGCCGAGACACCCCAACATCTCCCTTTTTCCCCCAGAGCACAGGGGCGCAGGTGCAGGTTGCTGGCGACCTGCTGCCCAACTCCACCGAACGAGCCGTCACCGTCTCAGGTGTACCAGACACCATCATCCAGTGCGTGAGGCAGATCTGTGCTGTCATCCTGGAGGTATCCAACAAGCTCTGTGCCCAGCCCGGGGTGGCATATGCTGCCCACCCTCCCCTACCTGGGCCTTCCCGTGCTCACCTGGACCTGGGCACCAGGGTCCCCCTGCATGGAAGCCCATAAGAGCACCTTGCCTCGGTGGTGCTGGTGGCCATGCATAGCTTGTTTGAGGGTGGGTGGGGGGTAAAGGGTGTCGAGGGGGCTGTGGGGGCATTTGACCTAGTCTCTCATCCCCTCCACCTCCTTCCCTCCCTCTCCAGTCGCCTCCGAAGGGGGCCACCATTCCCTACCACCCTGGCCTCTCCCTGGGCACCATCCTGCTCTCTGCCAACCAGGTAAGGGGCTGCAGCCCCCCCCCGGGGGCACAGGGTGGCTGGGGAACCCAGCCTCTGCCAGCAAGGGGCAGCTCCGGTGGTCTTGGGGTGGCCTCCCTGCCCCAGGGGGTGACCTGAGGCAGGGGTCCCTGCCTGGCCCTGCACTGATGCCCCTTCCTTCTCCCGCTGCAGGGCTTCTCCATGCAGGGCCAGTACAGCGGGGTCTCTCCTGCAGAGGTGAGTCTGTCCCCATGGCAGCCCACTCCCGCTCCCATGGGCACTGGGTCTGTGCCCGCTGGGACAGGCATTGCCGGGGATGCCTGTCCTGGGAGGAGCTGGGTGTCAGCGTCCAGCCCCGGGAGAGGGTGGGGGACCCTCTGCCGTCACCCCTAATGCCTCCTTCCTCCTCTTCCTCCTCCTCCTGCTGCCCGGGCAGATGACGAAGCTGCAGCAGCTGTCAGGGCACACGCTCCCCTTCGCCTCCCTGGGCCACGCACCCTCCATGGTGCCAGGTGAGTATCTCCCACCCCCGCACTGCCCCAGGGCTGGGGTTTTGGGGTGCCCCTCCTGACCCATCTAGGCACCTGGACCTGATGAGGGGGTCCCCCTCCCCTGCACCCTCTCCGGTCCCAGCCCCCCCAGCATGGCTACCTGCCCCCCAGAACGACTTTGTCCTTGATTTCCCGGGGTCCCTGCACCCACCAGAACCCTCCAGCCCTGCAATGGGGGAGCACCGGCACCAAATTATGACTGGTGCCTATGTCCCATCCTCCCTGCCTCTGCCCAGGGATCCTTCAGATTTGTCCCCAGAGCCACTGACTGTCCCAGCACAGGGCTGGAGTTGGGATGGAGCTGCTGGAGACCCACCCTCCCCACCACTAACACCCCTGTTTCTCCCTCCAGGCCTGGATGCCAGCTCCCAGAGCACCTCCCAGGAGTTCCTGGTGCCCAATGACGTACGTGTGGGTCCTGGGGATGAAGGGGGGGACCACTGCTTGCCCCCACCCATGTGTCCCACCCCGCAGCCACTTTGTAGGGGCGAGCACCCACCACCCCACACAGGGAAGGATCTGCCTGGGCCACCAGAGCCCAGGAGCAGGAGGGGCTGCTGGATCAAAAGCAGCTGGAAGAAACGGGAAACTGAGGCATAGCAGTGGGAAAGGGCTTGGCCAATTCCAAGGAAGAGCCTTGGGCTGTGGCAGCCCAGCGATGCCAGCCAGGGGTGCCTAAGTGAGACCAAAAAGCAGGTTCTGCCCAAGGAAAGCAGTGCCCTGCCCTCCCGGTGCCTGCCTCAGTTTCCCCAGTCCTCCCAGGCGTAGGGGGTGGCCGGGTGAGCCCCCTGGGAGCTCCCTGCTTGGTGTGGCTCCTCTGGCTGCTCCCAGCTCACCCTGGTCTCTGCCTTTCCAGCTCATCGGCTGCATCATCGGCCGGCATGGCAGCAAGATCAGCGAGATCCGGCAGATGTCGGGCGCCCACATTAAGATTGGGAACCAGACCGAGGGCTCCAGCGAGCGGCACATAACCATCACAGGGTCCCCCGTCAGCATCACCCTGGCTCAGTACCTCATCACAGCCTGGTAGGTGCCAGCCTGGGGTGGGACACACCCTGGCTGCTAGCGATATGTGGCACCTCCCCAGCACCCCAACTCAGCTTTTGGGGGATACCCCCACCCCAGCATCCTCAGGAAGGATGAGCTGGGTGGTGCTTTGAGGTCCTGAGATGGTGGGTGCAGGACCCAAGACCCCACAGGGCTGGAGGCCCAGCTTTTCAGCCCTCCCCAGTGGGACGCCTGGGATGTTCCATGGAGACCTGTGTGGGAAGGGATGGGGCGCGCAGTCCCTGTACCCTAAGATGGGCAGGTTGAGGCCAGGTACCCACTCTGCCACCATGCTCCTCACCACCCCATCCTTCTCGCTTGCTTCCCCAGCTTAGAGACGGCCAAATCTACCTCCCAGGCGCCACCAGGCCCTGGCTCTGTGGACCTCGGCGTAGGCTTCTCCCAGCCCCTCACCCCAGGCTCCGGTGCGGCGCTGCCCGCTGTTGCCCCGGCCCCCCCGGCCCTGCTGGGCACCCCCTACACCATCTCCCTCTCCAACTTCATTGGCCTGAAGCCGGTGTCCTTCCTGGCGCTGTCCCCGTCCTCCATGGCGGGTCCCAACGGCGGCACTGCCACCTACACGACCAAGATCTCGTCAGCCAACGGCACCAAGAAAGCCGACCGGCAGAAGTTCTCACCCTACTGAGCCCTGCCGGCAAGTGGGCAAGGGGGTCTGGGGTGCCACCCTGTTCCAGGGACACCTCTCTACTGCCCACCCTATCCCCCAGCCCCTGCCAGGTGCCCCATGCCCGGGGTGGACCCCCTTGCCCCCCACCCCAGGGAAGGGAATGGTCCTCCCATTGGCGATGCCCACTGGAGGAAAGGGCTGCTCCGCTGCCTGCTGCCCGTCCCAGCAGCACTGTGCCCCCCTCCCCGACTTTCCTGCACAGGGACCACGTGCCCTGGGATGGGGGCGTAGGTGGCTGCCCCTGTCGGCCTGGGGTCCCTTCTCCCAATGCCCTGTGGTGGGATGGGACCTCCGCCTCCTGCCCCTCACCCTGCCCACCCTGCCGTCCCGCTCCTGCCCACCCTCTGGCTGGCACCCAAAAGGCGGGCCCCGCCAGATGAGGGGCTGCCTGGCCTCTCTGGGGGTCCCCTGTCCCCTGGCTCTGGTGGGGGGCCCTCCCCAGGCCACCCCGGGGCAATCACCTCCCAGCAACCCCATCCGAGAGCCGGTCCCTGCTGGCTTGGAAATGCTGTATATATAAGTCTATATTTTTTCCTCCTTTGTAACTTATCAATGGTTTAATAAAAAGATAAAATTTACAAGAAAAAAATAATAATATCCCTCACCCTGGGTGGAGACACCTCCCCCACACCAGGGGCAGCTGCTGCTCCTGGGGACACGGGGCGGTGGCCAGAGGGATGTCCCTGTGGCCAGGGGGGTGCTGGCCCTCAGCCCCAGTCTCTCTGGGGACCTTCCTGGGGCCCCCTCCCTGCCATGGGGCAGTTTGAGAGGCCATGGGGCAGTTCTCCCCCAGCTCACCAGTTATTACTGGGGCGGGGAGGGGATCTCCAACCCACTGTGCCAGCACCATCCCTGGGACCTTTGTGGGTGGGCTGGGGGTGATGTACCCACCCCCCCCAGCATCCCCCCAGCAGGGTCCAGTCCCCTTGCTCGCACTGAGGTCCCCATGGGAGGGTACCCCAAGCCCTGCAGAAGCAATGGGACTAAAGGGGGACAGCAGCTCCTGGTCCCTTCCGGCTGTCCACTGCCTGGGGGCACCCCACACAGCCCACCCACCACCCTGTGCCACCGCATCCACCCCGGAGCACCCCTGGCCGGCAGCCCAGTTTGGCTGGCACATGACACCACTGGCTGGGCTTCAGCTGGGCAGCTGTGTCCATAAACAGCCCAGCACGGACCTCTGGCCAGCCAGCATCCCTCCCTGGAGGGCCAGCCTCTGCCAGCTTGGGGGGGACAGAGGGCACGGCCAGGCATGGCCACAGGCATCACATACTGCCATGGCAGCAGGGAAAACAGACATGGACAGAGCCATCCCCGTAGATGCCGTTCCCCTGATGAGTACCACGGGTGACAGGAGCTCCTCCACCCAGACATTAGTTTGGAGTTAAACAGCCAAGGACGGAGGGCTCCACGTTGGGCGTCCAGGCTCAGCAGGGTGCCTGGCGCCCTGGTGTTACTGGTGTTAGTGGTGTTAGCTGGGCCATTGCTCCTAGGTAGGGTGGTCCCAGCGGGGTGGCGGAAATGGAGGTGCCCCCTTCTCTGCCCCTGCATATGAATTCTTTGGCTTCCTGTGTCCCATGGAGAGCCCGTTCACACAACTGGGCTGTGCTGGTGGAGCCAGAGACAATCCCAGCCTGCAGAAGGGAGATGAGGCTTCCCCAGATCCGCTGTCTTCTCCAGGCAGAGAAACTAGCTTTCACCATAAGCTCAGAGAAGAGACAAAACCCAGACAATGACCCCTCCAAATCCAAGAGGCTGGCTGCAAGCAGGTCCGATGGGTCCCTGGCAGGTCCCCTGCCCACCTTCCTGCCCAGCATGGTTGGACAGGACCCCCTGATCTTCAGCTGCTCTCTTCAGGAACTTGACCTGGGATGGGGAAGCCCATCTTGGTCTGGTCCAGCCTGTTCCTGGGGCTGGGGCTGATGCAGCTGGCATGGGTCTCCAGTGTGCAAGTCGCTCTCTGAAGGAACTGCAAGAAGTTTTCCTGGACAGAGGCCTCCGAGACAGAAAGGCAGAGCTCCTGGCCCAGTGGCCGGTTGAGACAGCTGCGCCTGAGCCGGGCCAGCTCCTCCCGGATCTGGCGGTTCAGCAGCCCGTAGAAGAAGGGATTGATGGCAAAGGAGGAGTAGGCAATCCAGGTGACCACCATCTCCCCGTGCCCACTACCGGCTGTGCCAGCGGCAACAGAGGAGTGCAAGTGGAAGGCAAAGAAGGGCAGCCAGCAGCACAGGAACTGTCCCACAATGAGGACCAAAGTGAGGATGGCTTTGTTGCTTCCCAGAAAGCGCTCTGGTATCAGCCTAGGCAGTGGCAGGTTCCTAGTGGTGATGATGGTCATTTGGCTGGCAATGGAGTCAGATCGGTGTCTCGGTGCAGCTGCCTGTGCTGGCACGGGCACGTGCTGCTGGGATGCCATCCGAGCCACGCGGTAGACACTGCAGTAGACAGCAAAGATGATGATGGTGGGCAAGACAAAGCAAACGATGCTGAAGATGATCACAAAAACCTTCTTGTGGGCCCCAGGGCTCCAGTAAACTGTGCAGCGGCTGGCACTGGTGGCCCCGTTGCCTTGAGGCCAGCCTACCAGTGCCAAGACAGTGATGAGAACAGACTTGACCCAAATGAAGATGACTCCGGCCACTGCCAGCCTGATGGTCATCTTGACCTCATACCTCATGGGGTGGACAATGTAGTAGTACCGCTCCACACTGATGATGGAGATGGTGAGGATGGAGGCACTGATGAAGCAGACATTCAAGAATATCAAGGCCTGGCACTCAGCAATACTGTAGATCACCCTGTTGAAGCAGGAGGAGCTGGAGATGATCCCCAGGGGCATGAGGAAAATGGCAGAAAGGAGGTCAACCACACAGAGGTGGCAGACAAAGATGAACTTCCTGAGAAGGGGGGTTTTGAGAATGACGACCATCACCACGGTGTTGGCCACCAGGGCAGTGAGGGTGAGGAGGACCATGCAGAGGAGGCCCATCACCTCCTGGGCAATGGACTGCTCAAGGACGTAGTGTGGCTCTAGGCTGTCTGTGGTGTTCAGCCCCATTCGGCTCGCCGTCCCCATGGAGGGCTAAACCAGCAGCACCTGTGCCTGGGCAGCAAGGGCTCTTCTCCTGCATCCCTTAGAGGGAAACCCTTCCACAACCATGGCCGCTGTCTTCTCCTTGCCTGCTGGGGAAGAGAGCGGGGTGTGAAGGAAAAGGACCAAAATGAGGAAGAGCCACAGAGAAACCTGGAGACAACCTGAAGCCCCCACGAGATGCTGGAGAAGGGAAGAGATGCCCAGCGAGGTCACAGCACCCTGCCTAGCCCAGGGCTGGCACCTGGTCTGTCCCCAACCTGGCCAGGGACGGTTCTGTTGGGACCTGTGGGCACCCATGCCAGGCTGACACCCTGTCCCCCTGCCTCTGCTGCACCACCTCGCCCCAAGAAGGGTCAGCACAAACCCGCCTGCCCCATCCCTGCTCCTTGCTCTGGCCACGGGGGAACCCCGGGGTGGGTGGTGGGGACCCAGCGCACCTTTGCTCCTGGGAAGGTGGGTGATGCTCCCCTCCTCGCCGGGGTTCCTTCTCTCCGGCGTCACTCCCGCAGCAGAACAGGGGCTGCCGGCCGCCGCGCAAGGCCACGCTCCCCCTTCCCCGCGCCCCGTCACCCGCTCGTCATCCTGTTTGCCTGCAGCCCGCCAGCTGCGGATGGCACCAGCTGTCACTCCCGGGCGCTGCCTGCGCTGCCTGTGCTGCCTGCACTCGTGGCAGTCCCACGGGGACAGCTGCTGGGTCCTAGCAGCCGGCAGGGGCTCAGGAAGGGGGGACCGGGGTCCCCGAGCCCTGTGCCCTCCCCAGCATGGCCGCACGCTGCACCAAGCTTGGTCCTTCTGCCAGGACAGCTCAGCCCCGAGGTGCCCAGGGCTTGGGGGACAGACCTACAAGCAGGTCTGAGGCGTCTCCTCCCCACCAGCACATGGATGCTCTGGAGCATCCATGGGGCATCAGGATAACGCAGCTGGGAGTTGCCCTTTCCTAGCACCCCTGGGACCCAGACACGTGCTCGGGGGGCACACGCGAGCGCAGAGAGGGACTTGGCATGGTCACCAGGCTGGGGCATGGCAGCAGGCATGGCACCAAGCATGGCACCAGAGGAAGGGCAGGCGCTCGCCTTCCAAATGCACGGACGAGCTCCTCCATGCCCAGGCAGGGCAGCATATCTTGCTCGTCCTCTGCAGCTCTGATGCCATGGTGATGGGGATGAGCCTTGTGTCTTGCGAAGGTGATGAGGGCACCTGGCTTGCAAAGCCACCAGCTTTCACCTGAAGGCTGCCAGCACTGGACAGCCACAACAGGTTGGAGTCCCTCCAGAGCCACCCACCACCATCCCTGCAAGGACCCACCACCACCATTCTCTGTTCCGCACCCGCCTCGCCAGGCAGGAAAGCTCCGGCACCACTTGGTACAAGGCCCACAGTTTTTATTCATGGTCAAAGCAAGCTCTGGCCTCATGCCAGCTTGTCCCTTGCCAAGGCCCAGGTGGGGTGACTGGAGAGTCCAGACCACTGTGCTCTGGGCTGGTGGGCATCATCAGCTGGTGCTGGGATGGGGCCATGGTGTGTCCAGCCACCCTCAGAACTGGAGCTGGACAAGGTAGCGGATCCGGCATTGGCTTTCCTGGTAGATGAGGTACTCGCTCTGGCTGAAGGAGGAGTCCTTGTAGGTGGGCATGGGGATGGGCTTGCCCTGGCACACCAGAACCTTCTTGCCATCCAGCAGCACTTCTTCATCCTGCGCAGGGTCTGGGCAAGAAGACACCCCCCACCACCACATCAAGCCCGAGATCCGGACTCTCCACCCTCGGCCCCATGCCTGCCCCAGCCCCACAGACCTCCACACCCTCTCCTGCCCCAGGCTCACCTGGCTCTGTCCGGCCACAGGCCAGGACGCTGTCGTAGCCAGCAGGTGGCTGACACAGCGTGGGGTCATCACAGGTGATGCGGTAGGGCTTGCCCAGGGCCACCTCCGTCAGGAACATGATGCCAACCTTCTTGGACGTGCAGCCCACTGCCATGGGAAAAAAGGGATGAGGATGATGGCACCAGCCCTGGTGCTCCCTTCTGGTTGTGCCCAGGTCACCCTGGCATGCAGGGACTGGCTGCCACGGCAGGGAAGGGGCTTGGCATGCCCAGCAGCTGCCTGGCAGGGGGTACGCGAAGGCAGCTGGGCTCCCACAAACTCTGTGGGCCCCGGACCCTCACCGTAGCAGGCTGACTTGCTGTTCTCGGAGGCGAAGTAGATGCCCTTGCCCACGCGCCCTCCTGAGTGCGGCATGATGCGCAGCCCACTCTTCAGGATGGCCGCGATCACCGCCACGTTGGTGCCGTGCCAAAGCAGGCGCCGGTGCTCCAGGAGGCTGTGGGCTTTGAAGCGCTCATCCTGGAGAGATATAGAGCTAAGGGGCTCTCCATGGAGGGACACATGAGTGCTTGGGGGTGGGGGACCACCACCCAACGCCCCCAGCCCAATCCCAGTGCCAGGCTGGAGGGGCAGGGGAGAGGGTGCTCAAGCTCCGCTGGGTGGAGATGCCCGGAGCCCTAACGCAGACAAAGCTCCATCCTGGTGTGCACCCAGGGTTTCCTCACTGTGGGACAGGGATAAGCAACTCCTTCTTCTCACCTCACCCTCTCGGGCCACCTGCCAGATGTTGAGGACGTGGAGTTTGTGTCCGGTCTGTGCCACGTAGTTTTGGATCAGCTGCCAGGGAGGGAGGCAGGAAAGCAGTGTCATCACAGGCAGCCATCCCAGCAATGCCCACAGACTCCATGGGGCAGTGGGGACATTTGGGGTCCCCACAAGCCAGGCATTGTAGCACCCAGTCATGGGGCACAAGCAGCACCTGGTATTCGCGGGAAGCCGGCTCCAGCAGGGAGAGCTGGCAGCAGAGCAGGGCATAATCCTGATCCAGCGGATGGATGACTTCCTCCTCCTCCTCCTTCACCTTCTGCGCCTGCAGGCTCTGTGCCACCTCTATGTCGGCCAGCACCTGGCAGGCACAGACCAGGGACATCCTCACCGCCGGTGCTGGGGACCATGCCAGGGGAACCAGGGCAAGCTCAGCCTCCTGCCAGCACCTCCCTGCCCCACAGGCAGGAGCCCTCCTTGGGGAGGGATGCCACCTACCAAATACCCCGTTATCTCACCAACAGCATGTCCTTCTTGGCCCGCAGCACGTCGGGAGAGTTGATGGGGGGTGGCCGTGCCCGCCCAAAGTTATGGGGGACGATGGTGTAGAAGCGGGAGGAGAGGTCCTCCAGGCGGGCAGGCTGGGGGGGCTGCTCCCGCAGCGCTGCCTCCAGCTCCTCCAGCGCCTCAAAGCCCCTCGCGATCTGCTGCTTGCTCAGCTTCCCCAGTGGCATCTTCTTCACGTCTCGCCAGGGATACAGGGAAGGGTACAGGGATGAACCCATCCGCCCCGCAGCTACTTCCAATAACTTCCAGCATCACCATGGGCAGACGTGGACACCCAGCGTGACGGATCTACAGTCCCACCAGGTGCTGGGCTGTCTAAAATCCACTGGCACCTCTGCCTCATTTGCCTCCACACCTGCATCCCCCGGCTGCTGCCCCCAGACCCACCCCATGCCACCCATCACTTCTTACCGATATTCATGGTCTGCATGGCATCCCGGAACATGTCGCTGCTGAAGATGAGGGACACCAGGTCCTGCGTGGCTTTGTCCAAGGTGCAGGGTAGCACCCGCTGCTTGCAGACCTTGTCCCTGTCCCCGTCTACACCATCCACCTGCAGACCCCCAATGTCACCATGCCGCCCGCGAGCCCACAAGAGGCTGCAGAGGCACAGCACTGCAGCTGTCCATCTTAGTGGGGAGAGCCTGGCCCCTGGGCAGCAGAGAGATGGGCAGGTGCTGCCTCCGCTTTCCATGAGTGGTGCCACCCAGAAGCTCCTGGTTCTTCCTTGGGATGCCCTCCCACTCCATCTCAACCCATTAGTCCCAAATCTCTGCCCACAGGCTGTTTCAAGTGTACCCCGCCCCTTTCAAAACCCACCCCATCCTGCTGACCCACTTGGAAGTCCTGGTGCCCAGTGGGCCAGGGGTGGGATGTGAGGACCGCCCCTCCGTAGTGACACCCAGGCTGCCTGGCACACTCACCCTGAGGGCAACCTCCATCTCCTGCCCAGTCCCTGGCTGCACCTCGATGAGCGTGTACTTCCCTGGCTGGGCAATGAAGTTCTCCCTTGCCGCCCAGCTGTTCTTGGTCTTCTCCCGAAACTTCTTTTCAAAGTCTTTCTTGGCGGCCTCCAGGGAGGCAGAGGGCATGAGCTTGGACTGGCCAACCTCCCCCTGGCAGTGGACAGCAGTGGTCAGGACCCCCCCTTGCACCCTACTCTACCAGCCGCATGCTGGGGGGAGCAGCCTGGGAACAGGGGGGGGCTGTGATGGCAGGGCTGTGGGGCAGCAAGCAGGAATGTGCTGAGCCACCAGCACCATGTCTGGGGGTTGCTCCAGCTTGGGACTCCTTGCTGGGGTGTCACATTCACTGTCACCACAGTGAAAGGTGCCATGTCTCCCAGGTAGGCTGGCACCATTGTGTGGGGACAAGTCCTTGAAGTCCCACCAACAAGGGGCTATAGAAGAGCCACTTGATTGCTTGCTTTAGGACTGGGAACAAGGGATGTGGACAACCAGGCTTGTCCCTGACCTTTGGGGGTCCCAAGGCAGGGTGAGGACAACTGGGGGGGGGGGGGGGGGACGAGTGGTGCCAGGATGGACTCACCACACGGCCCCAGCGGCTCCAGACGCTGTAGGCACTGTCATGCTCAAGGAGCTGTATGATGTAGAACTTGTTGTTGTTGGCACTGATGTTGGTCTGGTTCAGGGTGCAGTCATAGTCCTCGTAGACCTACAGTGAGCAGCACAGCCCGGGCTGGCACCTGGGCAGCGTTTGGGGATGGGGGGTGTGTGTGCAGAACTGTCCCAGCAGGGATGCAGGGGGGGTCTGCAAGGAAAATTGGGGTTGCTCCTATGTTGGCAGGGCGGGGGCTACCCTGGGACCCCCTCAAACCCTCCTGCCCACGTTCCCCCGTCCCAGCCCCTCTGGGTACCCCAGCCCTGCTCTCACCCGGGCACCCGGTGTAGTGCTCAGGGGGCACAGCCCATCGATGGTGGCGGGGGGCTTCTCCTTGGGGGCTGTTTTCAGGGCTGCCAAGGTGGAGCTCCAGGCGTCATCTTCCCCTTCCCCCTTCATTTTCTTGCCCCTGCCATCCGGCTGCTTCGGGAGGGATGCGTGGCGCTTGGAAGCCATGGTTGAGCCACCCCCGTGGAGCCAGCGCAGCCTTAATCTGGCAGCAAAATCCTCGGGGGGAGCAGAGCGGGAGGTGAGAGATGCCGAGCTGTCCTTCCGGGAAAGTCTGGCTGGGCTGTGCCTCTCTTTCCCTACGCCTCCAGCCCACAGCCAGGCTGGAGGAGGGGATGGGACCTCTCCCTCCGAAATGTCTCAGCCTTGCCCCTCTGCTCGGGGTGGGGGGCAGAGCCCCTCAGCACCTCCCAGCCCCCAAGGGAGCCCAAAGGGGAGGCGCAGCCCAGTGACATGGAGCCACAGGGAAGTGCGGCGGGGGCACGGCTGCTTGCGCAGCAAACTCGGGTCAGAAGAGCTGGAAGTGGACGAAGGTCCACTGGAGAGGCAGGGGGAGCCTGGAGAGCCCTACCTGACCCCCACCACCCCTCACCAGGGACCCCCAACCCATAAGAGTGTGTCCCCAAGGCTCCCCCCACCCTGTGCCCCCAGGGCTGTGCAGGAGAAGAAAGCATGCAGCGCCCCCCCAAACAAATCCCCCCCCAAGCCCAGTGAAGGGGTGCAGCACCCCGCAGGGTGAGAGTGAGGTGCTTTGATTTGGGCACAGGGGGGGCTCAGGCAGCCCCTCATCTCCTATGCCACTCCTTGTCCCAGCCGAGCAGGGGGTGCAGGGGGCAGCAAAGCGGGCAGCAGAGCAGGGAGCAGCCATGTCCTACCTGCTCCCTCTACCCAGGGCTGGCGAGACTGGCAGCAGGCACGGCTGCTCCCCGGTGAGGAGCCTTCGGGCAGGTTGGGCAGCCTGCCTGGAGGGAGACTTTTTCCTTGGGGAAGAGGGATGACAGCAGGATCAGCTGTCACGCCCCCGGATAGCGCACGCACCCTGTGGCAGGCCACCCTGCCCGCCTGCCTGTCCCCAGACCAGGGGGTCACCCTGCCGCCGGCTGCTCCCCTCCATCCACTCCCCCCCCCACCCCCTCCCCGCTGTGCCCTGGGGCAGGGAAAACAGCCTTGCAAGTGTTAAAATCATCCTGCGTCATCATTTTGCGTGTTAAATCTCATTTCTTGGGTCCCTGCCAAGCAGGCAGGGCTGCGGGATGAGGCAGGGAGGAGGACCTGGCGCTGGCGTTTGAGCGTGGCATGAAGGGTAGCGCTGCCAGCGCTGCCTTCTCCTGCCTGCAAACTGCCTTGCGGCACACGTCGCCGGGAAGGAGTGGCTGTGGGGCTGATGGCACGGGCAGGAGGCAGAGCTGCCCTTCTTGCTGGAGACATGGAGGGGGCAATGCTGCTGGAGCCACAGCAGCGGTAGCTTTGTAGCTCCTGAGTTCGGCCGGAGGCAGGGCAGGCGAGGGGACAGCCCCATGTCTTCCCTGGGGGTGGCAGAAAGAGTGATCTAGCTTTACCAAGGCGGGTACTCCCCCAACGGGACTGCAGCCCACAGAGGAGCCGGCGTCGGGGTGGGTGAGATGAGTGAGAAGCAATGAGTGGCAGGAGGAGACCAGAGGCTGCTGCCCCATGTGCCACCCACTGCCTCGCTAAAGGGACGGGGATGGACTGAATGTGGGGTGGTGAGAACACAGGGAGTGGAGACCCCAAGCAGGAGGATGGTGTCGAGCCTGGGGGAGGAAAGGTGCTTCCCCAAGGACTCCCTTTTCTTTATGTCTCCTTCACTTCTCCATGCCTGCATCCGTAGGTAAAAGGGCCCCTCCACGGGCCCACCACCCTCTCCAGAGGTTCCCCACTTCTATAGTCAATGGCTCAACGTCCAAGTGGAAACCAATAAGGAGGGTGTCCCTCAGGGGTCCGTGCTGGGACCGGTACTGTTTTATATCTCCAGCAACACAGACAGTGGGATCGAGTGTCCCCTCAGTGAGATTGTGGGTGGCACTAAGCTGAGTGGTGCAGTGCATTCACTTGAGGGAAGGGATGCCATCCAGAGGGACCTGGGCAACCTGGAGGAGCTGAGGTTGTTCAGACTGGAGACGAGAAGGCTCCGGGGAGACGTTGCTGTGCCCTTTCAATATATAAAGAAAGATGGAGAGTTTTTACCAGTGCCTGTAGTGACAGGACAAGGGGCAACGGTTTAAGAGAGAAGGAGGGCAGGTGTAGATTGGACAAAAGGAAGAAATGTTTTGCGATGAGGGTGGTGTGACACTGGCCTAGGTTGCCCAGAGGAGCTGTGGATGCCCAATCTCTGGAGGTGCTCCAGGTCCGGTTGGACCGGGCTCTGAACAACCTCACCGAGCACAGGATGCCCCTGGCCTGGGCCGAGGGGGGTCGGACTGGGTGATCTTTGAAGGTCCCTCCCAACCCAAACCGTCCTGTGACCCCGAGATCCACAGGAAGGCGGGGGGAAGGAGGCACAGCCCCGGCCGGGACACTCACTGCCACCCGCCCCGCCCCGCACTACAGGTCCCTGCGTGCCCCGCGGCGAGCGGCCGCCGCTGCGCCTGCGCACCGCCTGGAAACTTCCAGGCGGCGGGCGCGGTGCCTGCTGGGTAGAAGACGGCCAGTCACCTCGGCGCCATTTTGTGGCGAGGGACTGAGGGGTTGTGCGCGTGTGTTCGGCGCCCCGTGGTGGCGGTTAGCGCTGCGCTGTGTGCTGGCGGATCGTGGACGGCGGCATGGGCTCGGACAAGCGGTGAGCGTGGGTGGGAGAGCGGGGAGGGATGGGGAGAGGAGGAGGAGGAGGGGAGGGGGCGGGCGGGTGAGCGATGGTGGGGGTCGCTGCGGGCTCTTCTCGTTCTGAGTTCGGCCCGGTGTGCCCCGCAGCGTGAGCAGGACGGAGCGGAGCGGCCGGTATGGCTCCATCGTGGAAAGGGAGGACCGTGATGAGCGGGAGTCCCGGAGCCGGCGCAGGGACTCTGACTATAAGAGGTCCAGTGAGGAGCGCCGCGGTGACCGCTACGATGACTACCGCGACTACGATAGCCGGGACTACGACAGTCGAGACTACGACAGCCGCGATAGCCGAGACTGCCGGGACTACGACAGCCGGGACTACGACAGTCGAGACAGCCGGGACTGCCGAGACTACGACAGTCGCGACAGCCGAGACTGCCGGGACTACGATAGTCGTGATTGCCGTGACTACGACAGCCGCGACAGCCGAGACTACGATTGCCGGGACTACGACAGCCGGGATTGCCGAGACTACGACAGCCGCGACAGCCGAGACTACGACAGCCGAGACTATGACAGAGACTACGATAGCCGCGATTACGATAGCCCTGAGGTGAGTGGGGCGGGCGAGCCGGGCCGGATTCGTGGGCACTATAGTGCGGGGCAAGTCCGGGGGAGAGGGAGGGAGGG